>NW_026610484.1:0-250681 GCF_029499605.1 Hyla sarda | reverse complement strand
TCTCATATCTGGCTCGCTCTCTTGCTCTCTTGTCTGGCTTGCTCTCTTACCTGTCTCGCTCTCACATCTGGCTCGTTCGCTTGCTCTCATATCTGGCTCGCTCGCTTGCTCTCTTGTCTGGCTCGCTCTCTTATCTGGCTTGCTTGCTAGCATATGTGGCTCGCTCGCTTGCTCTCTTGTCTGGCTTGCTCTCTTATCTGGCTCGCTCGCATATCTTGCTCGCTCGCTCTCACATCTGGCTGGCTTGCTTGCTTTCATATCTGGCTCGCTCGCTTGCTCTCTTGTCTGGCTCGCTCTCTTATCTGGCTCGCTCACATATCTGGCTCGCTCGCTCTCACATCGAGCTGGCTCGCTTGCTCTCTTATCTGGCTCGCTCGCTTGCTCTCTTGTCTGGCTCGCTCTCTTATCTGGCTCGCTCTCATACCTGGCTTGCTAGCTTGCTCTCATATCTGGCTCGCTCGCTTTCTCTCTTGTCTGTCTCGCTCTCTTTTATGGATCGCTCACATATCTGGCTCACTCGCTCTCAAATCTGGCTCGCTCGCTCTCAAATCTGGCTCGCTCGCTTGCTCTCATATCTGGCTTGCTCGCTCGCTCCCATATCCGGCTCGCTCGCTTGCTCTCATATCTGGCTTGCTCTCTTGTCTGGCTCGCTCTCTTATCTGGCTCGCTCGCATATCTGGCTCGCTCGCTCTCAAATCTGGCTCGCTCGCTTGCTCTCATATCTGGCTCGCTCGCTTGCTCTCTTGTCTGGCTCCCTCTCTTATCTGGCTCGCTCGCATATCTGGCTCGCTCGCTCTCACATCTGGCTGGCTTGCTCGCTCTCATATCTGGCTTGCTCGCTTGCTCTCATATCTGGCTCGCTCGCTTGCTCTCTTCTCTGGCTCCCTCTCTTATCTGGCTCGCTCGCATATCTGGCTCGCTCGCTCTCATATCTGGCTCGCTCGCTCGCTCTCATATCTGGCTCGCTCTCATATCTGGATCGCTCGCTTGCTCTAATATCTGGCTCGCTCGCTTGCTTAATTGTCTGACTCGCTCTCTTATCTGGCTCGCTCGCATATCTGGCTCGCTCGCTCTCATATCTGGCTTGCTCGCTCGCTCTCATATCTGGCTCGCTCTCATATCTGGATCGCTCGCTTGCTCTCATATCTGGCTCGCTCGCTTGCTTAATTGTCTGACTCGCTCTCTTATCTGTCTCGCTCTCTCTCACATCTGGCTCACTCGCTTGCTCTCTTGTCTGGCTCGCTCTCATATATGGCTAGCTCGCTTGCTCTCTTGTCTTGCTCGCTCTCTTATCTGGCTCGCTCGCTCTCATATCTGGCTGGCTCGCTTGCTCTCATATCTGGCTAGCTCGCTTGCTCTCATATCTGGCTCGCTCTCATATCTGGATCGCTCGCTTGCTTAATTGTCTGACTCGCTCTCTTATCTGTCTCGCTCTCTCTCACATCTGGCTTGCTCGCTTGCTCTCATATCTGGCTCGCTCGCTGCTCTCTTGTCTGGCTCGCTCTCATATCTGGCTTGCTCGCTTGCTCTCATATCTGGCTCGCTCGCTTGCTCTCTTGTCTGGCTCCCTCTCTTATCTGGCAAGCTCGCATATCTGGCTCGCTCGCTCTCACATCTGGCTGGCTTGCTTGCTCTCATATCTGGCTCGCTCGCTTGCTCTCATATCTGGCTCGCTCTCTTGTCTGGCTCGCTCGCTTGCTTAATTGTCTGGCTCGCTCTCTTATCTGCCTCGCTCTCTCTCAGATCTGGCTTGCTCGCTTGCTCTCATATCTGGCTCGTTAGCTTGCTCTCATATCTGGCTCGCTCTCATATCTGGATCGCTCGCTTGCTCTCATATCTGGATCGCTCGCTTGCTTAATTGTCTGACTCGCTCTCTTATCTGTCTCGCTCTCTCTCACATCTGGCTTGCTCGCTTGCTCTCATATCTGGCTCGCTCGCTGCTCTCTTGTCTGGCTCGCTCTCATATCTGGCTTGCTCGCTTGCTCTCATATCTGGCTTGCTCGCTTGCTCTCTTGTCTGGCTCCCTCTCTTATCTGGCTCGCTCGCATATCTGGCTCGCTCGCTCTCACATCTGGCTGGCTTGCTTGCTCTCATATCTGGCTCGCTCGCTTGCTCTCATATCTGGCTCGCTCTCTTGTCTGGCTCGCTCGCTTTCTTAATTGTCTGGCTCGCTCTCTTATCTGCCTCGCTCTCTCTCAGATCTGGCTTGCTCGCTTGCTCTCATATCTGGCTCGCTCGCTTGCTCTCATATCTGGCTCGCTCTCATATCTGGATCGCTCGCTTGCTCTCATATCTGGCTCGCTCGCTTGCTTAATTGTCTGGCTCGCTCTCTTATCTGGCTCGCTCTCATACCTGGCTTGCTAGCTTGCTCTCATATCTGGCTCGCTCGCTTTCTCTCTTGTCTGTCTCGCTCTCTTTTATGGATCGCTCACATATCTGGCTCACTCGCTCTCAAATCTGGCTCGCTCGCTCTCAAATCTGGCTCGCTCGCTTGCTCTCATATCTGGCTTGCTCGCTCGCTCCCATATCCGGCTCGCTCGCTTGCTCTCATATCTGGCTTGCTCTCTTGTCTGGCTCGCTCTCTTATCTGGCTCGCTCGCATATCTGGCTCGCTCGCTCTCAAATCTGGCTCGCTCGCTTGCTCTCATATCTGGCTCGCTCGCTTGCTCTCTTGTCTGGCTCCCTCTCTTATCTGGCTCGCTCGCATATCTGGCTCGCTCGCTCTCACATCTGGCTGGCTTGCTCGCTCTCATATCTGGCTTGCTCGCTTGCTCTCATATCTGGCTCGCTCGCTTGCTCTCTTCTCTGGCTCCCTCTCTTATCTGGCTCGCTCGCATATCTGGCTCGCTCGCTCTCATATCTGGCTCGCTCGCTCGCTCTCATATCTGGCTCGCTCTCATATCTGGATCGCTCGCTTGCTCTAATATCTGGCTCGCTCGCTTGCTTAATTGTCTGACTCGCTCTCTTATCTGGCTCGCTCGCATATCTGGCTCGCTCGCTCTCATATCTGGCTTGCTCGCTCGCTCTCATATCTGGCTCGCTCTCATATCTGGATCGCTCGCTTGCTCTCATATCTGGCTCGCTCGCTTGCTTAATTGTCTGACTCGCTCTCTTATCTGTCTCGCTCTCTCTCACATCTGGCTCACTCGCTTGCTCTCTTGTCTGGCTCGCTCTCATATATGGCTAGCTCGCTTGCTCTCTTGTCTTGCTCGCTCTCTTATCTGGCTCGCTCGCTCTCATATCTGGCTGGCTCGCTTGCTCTCATATCTGGCTAGCTCGCTTGCTCTCATATCTGGCTCGCTCTCATATCTGGATCGCTCGCTTGCTTAATTGTCTGACTCGCTCTCTTATCTGTCTCGCTCTCTCTCACATCTGGCTTGCTCGCTTGCTCTCATATCTGGCTCGCTCGCTGCTCTCTTGTCTGGCTCGCTCTCATATCTGGCTTGCTCGCTTGCTCTCATATCTGGCTCGCTCGCTTGCTCTCTTGTCTGGCTCCCTCTCTTATCTGGCAAGCTCGCATATCTGGCTCGCTCGCTCTCACATCTGGCTGGCTTGCTTGCTCTCATATCTGGCTCGCTCGCTTGCTCTCATATCTGGCTCGCTCTCTTGTCTGGCTCGCTCGCTTGCTTAATTGTCTGGCTCGCTCTCTTATCTGCCTCGCTCTCTCTCAGATCTGGCTTGCTCGCTTGCTCTCATATCTGGCTCGTTAGCTTGCTCTCATATCTGGCTCGCTCTCATATCTGGATCGCTCGCTTGCTCTCATATCTGGATCGCTCGCTTGCTTAATTGTCTGACTCGCTCTCTTATCTGTCTCGCTCTCTCTCACATCTGGCTTGCTCGCTTGCTCTCATATCTGGCTCGCTCGCTGCTCTCTTGTCTGGCTCGCTCTCATATCTGGCTTGCTCGCTTGCTCTCATATCTGGCTTGCTCGCTTGCTCTCTTGTCTGGCTCCCTCTCTTATCTGGCTCGCTCGCATATCTGGCTCGCTCGCTCTCACATCTGGCTGGCTTGCTTGCTCTCATATCTGGCTCGCTCGCTTGCTCTCATATCTGGCTCGCTCTCTTGTCTGGCTCGCTCGCTTTCTTAATTGTCTGGCTCGCTCTCTTATCTGCCTCGCTCTCTCTCAGATCTGGCTTGCTCGCTTGCTCTCATATCTGGCTCGCTCGCTTGCTCTCATATCTGGCTCGCTCTCATATCTGGATCGCTCGCTTGCTCTCATATCTGGCTCGCTCGCTTGCTTAATTGTCTGACTCGCTCTCTTATCTGTCTCGCTCTCTCTCACATCTGGCTTGCTCGCTTGCTCTCATATCTGGCTCGCTCGCTGCTCTCTTGTCTGGCTCGCTCTCATATCTGGCTTGCTCGCTTGCTCTCATATCTGGCTCACTCGCTTGCTCTCTTGTCTGGCTCCCTCTCTTATCTGGCTCGCTCGCATATCTGGCTCGCTCGCTCTCATATCTGGCTCGCTCGCTCGCTCTCATATCTGGCTCGCTCTCATATCTGGATCGCTCGCTTGCTCTCATATCTGGCTCGCTCGCTTGCTTAATTGTCTGACTCGCTCTCTTATCTGGCTCGCTCGCATATCTGGCTCGCTCGCTCTCATATCTGGCTCGCTCGCTCACTCTCATATCTGGCTCGCTCTCATATCTGGATCGCTCGCTTGCTCTCATATCTGGCTCGCTCGCTTGCTTAATTGTCTGACTCGCTCTCTTATCTGTCTCGCTCTCTCTCACATCTGGCTCACTCGCTTGCTCTCTTGTCTGGCTCGCTCTCATATATGGCTAGCTCGCTTGCTCTCTTGTCTTGCTCGCTCTCTTATCTGGCTCGCTCGCTCTCATATCTGGCTGGCTCGCTTGCTCTCATATCTGGCTAGCTCGCTTGCTCTCATATCTGGCTCGCTCTCATATCTGGATCGCTCGCTTGCTTAATTGTCTGACTCGCTCTCTTATCTGTCTCGCTCTCTCTCACATCTGGCTTGCTCGCTTGCTCTCATATCTGGCTCGCTCGCTGCTCTCTTGTCTGGCTCGCTCTCATATCTGGCTTGCTCGCTTGCTCTCATATCTGGCTCGCTCGCTTGCTCTCTTGTCTGGCTCCCTCTCTTATCTGGCTCGCTCGCATATCTGGCTCGCTCGCTCTCACATCTGGCTGGCTTGCTTGCTCTCATATCTGGCTCGCTCGCTTGCTCTCATGTCTGGCTCGCTCTCTTGTCTGGCTCGCTCGCTTGCTTAATTGTCTGGCTCGCTCTCTTATCTGCCTCGCTCTCTCTCAGATCTGGCTTGCTCGCTTGCTCTCATATCTGGCTCGCTCGCTTGCTCTCATATCTGGCTCGCTCTCATATCTGGATCGCTCGCTTGCTCTCATATCTGGCTCGCTCGCTTGCTTAATTGTCTGACTCGCTCTCTTATCTGTCTCGCTCTCTCTCATATCTGGCTTGCTCGCTTGCTCTCATATCTGGCTCGCTCGCTGCTCTCTTGTCTGGCTCGCTCTCATATCTGGCTTGCTCGCTTGCTCTCATATCTGGCTCGCTCGCTTGCTCTCTTGTCTGGCTCCCTCTCTTATCTGGCTCGCTCGCATATCTGGCTCGCTCGCTCTCATATCTGGCTCGCTCGCTCGCTCTCATATCTGGCTCGCTCTCATATCTGGATCGCTCGCTTGCTCTCATATCTGGCTCGCTCGCTTGCTTAATTGTCTGACTCGCTCTCTTATCTGTCTCGCTCTCTCTCACATCTGGCTCACTCGCTTGCTCTCTTGTCTGGCTCGCTCTCATATATGGCTAGCTCGCTTGCTCTCTTGTCTTGCTCGCTCTCTTATCTGGCTCGCTCGCTCTCATATCTGGCTGGCTCGCTTGCTCTCATATCTGGCTCGCTCGCTTGCTCTCATATCTGGCTCGCTCTCATGTCTGGCTTGCTCGCTCTCATGTCTGGCTCGCTCTCATATCTGGATCGCTCGCTTGCTCTCATATCTGGCTCGCTCGCTTGCTTAATTGTCTGTCTCGCTCTCTTATCTGCCTCGCTCTCTCTCACATCTGGCTTGCTCGCTTGCTCTCATATCTGGCTCGCTCGCTGCTCTCTTGTCTGGCTCGCTCTCTTATCTGGCTCGCTCACATATCTTGCTTGCTCACTCTCACATCTGGCTCGCTCGCTTGCTCTCATGTCTGGCTCGCTCACTCTCATATCTGGCTTTCTCGCTTGCTCTCTTGTCTGGCTCCCTCTCTTATCTGGCTCGCTCGCATATCTGGCTCGCTCGCTCTCACATCTGGCTGGCTTGCTTGCTCTCATATCTGGCTCGCTCGCTTGCTCTCATATCTGGCTCGCTCTCTTGCTCTCTTGTCTGGCTCGCTCGCTTGCTTAATTGTCTGGCTCGCTCTCTTATCTGCCTCGCTCTCTTTCACATCTGGCTTGCTCGCTTGCTCTCATATCTGGCTCGCTCGCTTGCTCTCATATCTGGCTCGCTCTCATGTCTGGATCGCTCGCTTGCTCTCATATCTGGCTCGCTCGCTTGCTTAATTGTCTGACTCGCTCTCTTATCTGTCTCGCTCTCTCTCACATCTGGCTTGCTCGCTTGCTCTCATATCTGGCTCGCTCGCTGCTCTCTTGTCTGGCTCGCTCTCATATCTGGCTTGCTCGCTTGCTCTCATATCTGGCTCGCTCGCTTGCTCTCTTGTCTGGCTCCCTCTCTTATCTGGCTCGCTCGCATATCTGGCTCGCTCGCTCTCACATCTGGCTGGCTTGCTTGCTCTCATATCTGGCTCACTCGCTTGCTCTCTTGTCTGGCTCGCTCTTATATATGGCTAACTCGCTTGCTCTCTTGTCTTGCTCGCTCTCTTATCTGGCTCGCTCGCTCTCATATCTGGCTGGCTCGCTTGCTCTCATATCTGGCTCGCTCGCTTGCTCTCATATCTGGCTCGCTCTCATGTCTGGCTTGCTCGCTCTCATGTCTGGCTCGCTCTCATATCTGGATCGCTCGCTTGCTCTCATATCTGGCTCGCTCGCTTGCTTAATTGTCTGTCTCGCTCTCTTATCTGCCTCGCTCTCTCTCACATCTGGCTTGCTCGCTTGCTCTCATATCTGGCTCGCTCGCTGCTCTCTTGTCTGGCTCGCTCTCTTATCTGGCTCGCTCACATATCTTGCTTGCTCACTCTCACATCTGGCTCGCTCGCTTGCTCTTATATCTGGCTCGCTCGCTTGCTCTCTTGTCTGGCTCGCTCTCTTATCTGGCTTGCTCGCTAGCATATCTGGCTTGCTCGCTTGCTCTCTTGTCTGGCTTGCTCTCTTATCTGGCTCGCTGGCTCTCTTATCTGGCTCGCTCGCTTGCTCTCATGTCTGGCTCGCTCAGTCTCATATCTGGCTTTCTCGCTTGCTCTCTTGTCTTGTTCGCTCTCTTATCTGGGTCGCTCTCATTTCTGGCTTGCTCGCTTGCTCTCATATCTGGCTTGCTCGCTTGCTCTCTTGTCTGGCTCGCTCTCTTATCTGGCTCGCTCGCATATCTTGCTCGCTCTCTCTCATATCTGGCTGGCTTGCTTGCTTTCATATCTGGCTCACTCGCTTGCTCTCATATCTGGCTCGCTCGCTCGCTCTCACATCTGGTTCGCTCTCTTATCTGGCTCGCTCGCATATCTGGCTCGCTTGCTCTCACATCTAGCTGGCTCGCTTGCTTTCATATCTGGCTCGCTTGCTCTCTAGTCTGGCTCGCTCTCCTATCTGGCTTGCTCGCTAGCATATCTGGCTCGCTGGCTTGCTCTCTTGTCTAGCTTGCTCTCTTATCTGGCTCGCTGGCTCTCTTATCTGGCTCGCTCGCTTGCTCTCATGTCTGGCTCGCTCACTCTCATATCTGGCTTTCTCGCTTGCTCTCTTGTCTGGTTCGCTCTCTTATCTGGCTCGCTCTCATATCTGGCTTGCTTGCTTGCTCTCTTGTCTGGCTTGCTTTCTTATCTGGCTCGCTCATATATCTTGCTCGCTCGCTCTCACATCTGGCTGGCTTGCTTGCTTTCATATCTGGCTCGCTCGCTTGCTCTCTTGTCTGGCTCGCTCTCATATATGGCTAGCTCGCTTGCTCTCTTGTCTTGCTCGCTCGCTTATCTGGCTCGCTCGCTCTCATATCTGGCTGGCTCGCTTGCTCTCACATCTGGCTTGCTCGCTTGCTCTCATATCTGGCTCGCTCGCTGCTCTCTTGTCTGGCTCGCTCTCATATCTGGCTTGCTCGCTTGCTCTCATATCTGGCTCGCTCGCTTGCTCTCTTGTCTGGCTCCCTCTCTTATCTGGCTCGCTCGCATATCTGGCTCGCTCGCTCTCACATCTGGCTGGCTTGCTTGCTCTCATATCTGGCTCGCTCGCTTGCTCTCATATCTGGCTCGCTCTCTTGCTCTCTTGTCTGGCTCGCTCGCTTGCTTAATTGTCTGGCTCGCTCTCTTATCTGCCTCGCTCTCTCTCACATCTGGCTTGCTCGCTTGCTCTCATATCTGGCTCGCTCGCTTGCTCTCATATCTGGCTCGCTCTCATTTCTGGATCGCTCGCTTGCTCTCATATCTGGCTCGCTTGCTGCTCTCTTGTCTGGCTCGCTCTCATATCTGGCTTGCTCGCTTGCTCTCATATCTGGCTCGCTCGCTTGCTCTCTTGTCTGGCTCCCTCTCTTATCTGGCTCGCTCGCATATCTGGCTCGCTCGCTCTCACATCTGGCTGGCTTGCTTGCTCTCATATCTGGCTCGCTCGCTTGCTCTCATATCTGGCTCGCTCTCTTGCTCTCTTGTCTGGCTCGCTTGCTTGCTTAATTGTCTGGCTCGCTCTCTTATCTGCCTCGCTCTCTCTCACATCTGGCTTGCTCGCTTGCTCTCATATCTGGCTCGCTCGCTGCTCTCTTGTTTGGCTCGCTCTCTTATCTGGCTCGCTCGCATATCTTGCTCGCTCGCTTGCTCTCTTGTCTGACTTGCTCTCTTATCTGTCTCTCTCTCACATCTGGCTCGCTCGCTTGCTCTCATATCTGGCTCGCTCGCTTGCTTAATTGTCTGGCTCGCTCTCTTATCTGCCTCGCTCTCTCTCACATCTGGCTTGCTCGCTTGCTCTCATATCTGTCTCGCTCGCTGCTCTCTTGTCTGGCTCGCTCGCATATCTTGCTCGCTCGCTTACTCTCTTGTCTGACTTGCTCTCTTATCTGTCTCTCTCTCACATCTGGCTCGCTCGCTGCTCTCTTGTTTGGCTCGCTCTCTTATCTGGCTCGCTCGCATATCTTGCTCGCTCGCTTGCTCTCTTGTCTGACTTGCTCTCTTATCTGTCTCTCTCTCACATCTGGCTCGCTCGCTTGCTCTCATATCTGGCTCGCTCGCTTGCTTAATTGTCTTGCTCGCTCGCTTATCTGGCTCGCTCGCTCTCATATCTGGCTGGCTCGCTTGCTCTCACATCTCGCTCGCTTGCTTAATTGTCTGGCTCGCTCTCTTATCTGCCTCGCTCTCTCTCACATCTGGCTTGCTCGCTTGCTCTCATATCTGGCTCGCTCGCTTGCTCTCATATCTGGCTCGCTCTCATTTCTGGATCGCTCGCTTGCTCTCATATCTGGCTCGCTTGCTGCTCTCTTGTCTGGCTCGCTCTCATATCTGGCTTGCTCGCTTGCTCTCATATCTGGCTCGCTCGCTTGCTCTCTTGTCTGGCTCCCTCTCTTATCTGGCTCGCTCGCATATCTGGCTCGCTCGCTCTCACATCTGGCTGGCTTGCTTGCTCTCATATCTGGCTCGCTCGCTTGCTCTCATATCTGGCTCGCTCTCTTGCTCTCTTGTCTGGCTCGCTTGCTTGCTTAATTGTCTGGCTCGCTCTCTTATCTGCCTCGCTCTCTCTCACATCTGGCTTGCTCGCTTGCTCTCATATCTGGCTCGCTCGCTGCTCTCTTGTTTGGCTCGCTCTCTTATCTGGCTCGCTCGCATATCTTGCTCGCTCGCTTGCTCTCTTGTCTGACTTGCTCTCTTATCTGTCTCTCTCTCACATCTGGCTCGCTCGCTTGCTCTCATATCTGGCTCGCTCGCTTGCTTAATTGTCTGGCTCGCTCTCTTATCTGCCTCGCTCTCTCTCACATCTGGCTTGCTCGCTTGCTCTCATATCTGTCTCGCTCGCTGCTCTCTTGTCTGGCTCGCTCGCATATCTTGCTCGCTCGCTTACTCTCTTGTCTGACTTGCTCTCTTATCTGTCTCTCTCTCACATCTGGCTCGCTCGCTTGCTCTCATATCTAGCTCGCTTGCTCTCTTATCTGGCTTGCTCGCTAGCATATCTGGCTCGATCGCTTGCTCTCTTGTCTGGCTCGCTCTCTTATCTGGCTTGCTCGCTTGCTCTCTTGTCTGGCTCGCTCTCTTATCTGGCTTGCTCGCTTGCTCTCTTGTCTGGCTCGCTCTCTTATCTGGCTCGCTCGCTTGCTTAATTGTCTGGCTCGCTCTTATCTGCCTCGCTCTCTCACATCTGGCTTGCTCGCTTGCTCTCATATCTGGCTCACTCGCTGCTCTCTTGTCTGGCTCGCTCTCTTATCTGGCTCGCTCGCATATCTTGCTCGCTCGCTCTCACATCTGGCTCGCTCGCTTGCTCTCATATCTGGGTCGCTCGCTTGCTCTCTTGTCTGGCTTGCTCTCTTACCTGTCTCGCTCTCACATCTGGCTCGTTCGCTTGCTCTCATATCTGGCTCGCTCGCTTGCTCTCTTGTCTGGCTTGCTCTCTTATCTGGCTTGCTTGCTAGCATATGTGGCTCGCTCGCTTGCTCTCTTGTCTGGCTTGCTCTCTTATCTGGCTCGCTCGCATATCTTGCTCGCTCGCTCTCACATCTGGCTGGCTTGCTTGCTTTCATATCTGGCTCGCTCGCTTGCTCTCTTGTCTGGCTCGCTCTCTTATCTGGCTCGCTCACATATCTGGCTCGCTCGCTCTCACATCGAGCTGGCTCGCTTGCTCTCTTATCTGGCTCGCTCGCTTGCTCTCTTGTCTGGCTCGCTCTCTTATCTGGCTCGCTCTCATATCTGGCTTGCTAGCTTGCTCTCATATCTGGCTCGCTCGCTTTCTCTCTTGTCTGTCTCGCTCTCTTTTATGGATCGCTCACATATCTGGCTCACTTGCTCTCAAATCTGGCTCGCTCGCTCTCAAATCTGGCTCGCTCGCTTGCTCTCATATCTGGCTTGCTCGCTCGCTCTCATATCCGGCTCGCTCGCTTGCTCTCATATCTGGCTTGCTCTCTTGTCTGGCTCGCTCTCTTATCTGGCTCGCTCGCATATCTGGCTCGCTCGCTCTCAAATCTGGCTCGCTCGCTTGCTCTCATATCTGGCTAGTTCGCTTACTCTCTTGTCTTGCTCGCTCCCTTATCTGGCTCGCTCACTCTCATATCTGGCTGGCTCGCTTGCTCTCATTTCTGGCTCGCTCGCTTGCTTAATTGTCTGGCTCGCTCTCTTATCTGCCTCGCTCTCTCTCACATCTGGCTTGCTCGCTTGCTCTCATATCTGGCTCGCTCGCTTGCTCTCTTGTCTGGCTCGCTCTCTTATCTGGCTCGCTCGCATATCTTGCTCGCTCGCTTGCTCTCTTGTCTGACTTGCTCTCTTATCTGTCTCTCTCTCACATCTGGCTCGCTCGCTTGCTCTCATATCTAGCTCGCTCTCTTATCTGGCTTGCTCGCTAGCATATCTGGCTCACTCGCTTGCTCTCTTGTCTGGCTTGCTCTCTTATCTGGCTCGCTCTCTCTCACATCTGGCTTGCTCGCTTGCTCTCATATCTGGCTCGCTTGCTGCTCTCTTGTCTGGCTCGCTCTCATATCTGGCTTGCTCGCTTGCTCTCATTTCTGGCTCGCTCGCTTGCTCTCATATCTGGCTCGCTCGCTTGCTCTCATATCTGGCTCGCTCGCTTGCTCTCATATCTGGCTCGCTCGCTCTCATGTCTGGCTCGCTCTCATATCTGGATCGCTCGCTTGCTCTCATATCTGGCTCGCTCGCTTGCTTAATTGTCTGGCTCGCTCTCTTATCTGCCTCGCTCTCTCTCACATCTGGCTTGCTCGCTTGCTCTCATATCTGGCTCGCTCGCTTGCTCTCTTGTCTGGCTCGCTCTTATCTGGCTCGCTCGCTCTCATATCTGGCTGGCTCGCTTGCTCTCATATCTGGCTCGCTCGCTTGCTCTCATATCTGGCTCGCTCGCTCTCATGTCTGGCTCGCTCTCATATCTGGATCGCTCGCTTGCTCTCATATCTGGCTCGCTCGCTTGCTTAATTGTCTGGCTCGCTCTCTTATCTGCCTCGCTCTCTCTCACATCTGGCTTGCTCGCTTGCTCTCATATCTGGCTCGCTCGCTTGCTCTCTTGTCTGGCTCGCTCTCTTATCTGGCTCGCTCGCATATCTTGCTCGCTCGCTTGCTCTCTTGTCTGACTTGCTCTCTTATCTGTCTCTCTCTCACATCTGGCTCGCTCGCTTGCTCTCATACCTAGCTCGCTCGCTCTCTTATCTGGCTTGCTCGCTAGCATATCTAGCTCGCTCGCTTGCTCTCTAGTCTGGCTTGCTCTCTTATCTGGATCGCTCGCTCTCATATCTGGCTCGCTCGCTTGCTCTCATGTCTGGCTCTCTCGCTCTCATATCTGGCTTGCTCGCTTGCTCTCATGTCTGGTTCGCTCGCTCACATATCTGGCTTTCTCGCTTGCTCTCTTGTCTGGTTCGCTCTCTTATCTGGCTCGCTCGCATATCTGGCTCGCTCGCTCTCAAATCTGGCTCGCTTGCTTGTTCTCATATATGGCTTGCTCACTTGCTCTCATATCCGGCTCGCTCGCTTGCTCTCATATCTGGCTCGCTCGCTTGCTCTCTTGTCTGGCTCGCTCTCTTATCTGGCTCGCTCGCATATCTGGTTCGCTCGCTCCCAAATCTGGCTCGCTCGCTTGCTCTCATATCTGGCTAGTTCGCTTGCTCTCTTGTCTTGCTCGCTCTCTTATCTGGCTCGCTCGCTCTCATATCTGGCTGGCTCGCTTGCTCTCATATCTGGCTCGCTCGCTTGCTCTCTTGTCTTGCTCGCTCTCTTATCTGGCTCGCTCGCTCTCATATCTGGCTGGCTCGCTTGCTCTCATATCTGGCTGGCTCGCTTGCTCTCATATCTGGTTCGCTCGCTTGCTCTTTTGTCTGGCTCGCTATCTTATCTGGCTTGCTCGCTAGAATATCTGGCTCGCACGCTTGCTCTCTTGTCTGGCTTGCTCTCTTATCTGGCTCGCTCGCTCTCATATCTGGCTCGCTCGCTTCCTCTCATGTCTGGCTCGCTCGCTCTCATATCTGGCTCGCTCGCTTGCTCTCTTGTCTGGCTCCCTCTCTTATCTGGCTCGCTCGCATATCTGGCTAGCTCGCTCTCACATCTGGCTGGCTCGCTTGCTCTCATTTCTGGCTGGCTCGCTTGCTCTCATTTCTGGCTCGCTCGCTTGCTCTCATATCTGGCTCGCTCGCTTGCTCTCATATCTGGCTCGCTCGCTTGCTCTCTTGTCTGGCTCGCTCTCATATATGGCTAGCTCGCTTGCTCTCTTGTCTTGCTCGCTCTCTTATCTGGCTCGCTCGCTCTCATATCTGGCTGGCTCGCTTGCTCTCACATCTGGCTTGCTCGCTTGCTCTCATATCTGGCTCGCTCGCTGCTCTCTTGTCTGGCTCGCTCTCATATCTGGCTTGCTCGCTTGCTCTCATATCTGGCTCGCTCGCTTGCTCTCTTGTCTGGCTCTCTCTCTTATCTGGCTCGCTCGCATATCTGGCTCGCTCGCTCTCACATCTGGCTGGCTTGCTTGCTCTCATATCTGGCTCGCTCGCTTGCTCTCATATCTGGCTCGCTCTCTTGCTCTCTTGTCTGGCTCGCTTGCTTGCTTAATTGTCTGGCTCGCTCTCTTATCTGCCTCGCTCTCTCTCACATCTGGCTTGCTCGCTTGCTCTCATATCTGGCTCGCTCGCTTGCTCTCATATCTGGCTCGCTCTCATTTCTGGATCGCTCGCTTGCTCCCATATCTGGCTCGCTCGCTTGCTTAATTGACTGACTCGCTCTCTTATCTGTCTCGCTCTCTCTCACATCTGGCTTGCTCGCTTGCTCTCATATCTGGCTCGCTCGCTGCTCTCTTGTCTGGCTCGCTCTCATATCTGGCTTGCTCGCTTGCTCTCATATCTGGCTCGCTCGCTTGCTCTCTTGTCTGGCTCCCTCTCTTATCTGGCTCGCTCGCATATCTGGCTCGCTCGCTCTCACATCTGGCTGGCTTGCTTGCTCTCATATCTGGCTCGCTCGCTTGCTCTCATATCTGGCTCGCTCTCTTGCTCTCTTGTCTGGCTCGCTTGCTTGCTTAATTGTCTGGCTCGCTCTCTTATCTGCCTCGCTCTCTCTCACATCTGGCTTGCTCGCTTGCTCTCATATCTGGCTCGCTCGCTGCTCTCTTGTCTGGCTCGCTCTCTTATCTGGCTCGCTCGCATATCTTGCTCGCTCGCTTGCTCTCTTGTCTGACTTGCTCTCTTATCTGTCTCTCTCTCACATCTGGCTCGCTCGCTTGCTCTCATATCTGGCTCGCTCGCTCTCATGTCTGGCTCGCTCTCATATCTGGATCGCTCGCTTGCTCTCATATCTGGCTCGCTCGCTTGCTTAATTGTCTGGCTCGCTCTCTTATCTGCCTCGCTCTCTCTCACATCTGGCTTGCTCGCTTGCTCTCATATCTGGCTCGCTCGCTGCTCTCTTGTCTGGCTCGCTCGCATATCTTGCTCGCTCGCTTGCTCTCTTGTCTGACTTGCTCTCTTATCTGTCTCTCTCTCACATCTGGCTCGCTCGCTTGCTCTCATATCTAGCTCGCTTGCTCTCTTATCTGGCTTGCTCGCTAGCATATCTGGCTCGATCGCTTGCTCTCTTGTCTGGCTCGCTCTCTTATCTGGCTTGCTCGCTTGCTCTCTTGTCTGGCTCGCTCTCTTATCTGGCTTGCTCGCTTGCTCTCTTGTCTGGCTCGCTCTCTTATCTGGCTCGCTCGCTTGTTTAATTGTCTGGCTCGCTCTTATCTGCCTCGCTCTCTCTCACATCTTGCTTGCTCGCTTGCTCTCATATCTGGCTCACTCGCTGCTCTCTTGTCTGGCTCGCTCTCTTATCTGGCTCGCTCGCATATCTTGCTCGCTTGCTTTCACATCTGGCTCGCTCGCTTGCTCTCATATCTGGCTCGCTCGCTTGCTCTCTTGTCTGGCTCGCTCTCTTATCTGGCTTGCTCACTAGCATATCTGGCTCGCTCGCTTGCTCTCTTGTCTGGCTTGCTCTCTTACCTGTCTCGCTATCACATCTGGCTCGTTCGCTTGCTCTCATATCTGGCTCGCTCGCTTGCTCTCTTGTCTGGCTCGCTCTCTTATCTGGCTTGCTTGCTAGCATATGTGGCTCGCTCGCTTGCTCTCTTGTCTGGCTTGCTCTCTTATCTGGCTCGCTCGCATATCTTGCTCGCTCGCTCTCACATCTGGCTGGCTTGCTTGCTTTCATATCTGGCTCGCTCGCTTGCTCTCTTGTCTGGCTCGCTCTCTTATCTGGCTCGCTCACATATCTGGCTCGCTCGCTCTCACATCGAGCTGGCTCGCTTGCTCTCATATCTGGCTCGCTCGCTTGCTCTCTTGTCTGGCTCGCTCTCTTATCTGGCTCGCTCTCATATCTGGCTTGCTAGCTTGCTCTCATATCTGGCTCGCTCGCTTTCTCTATTGTCTGTCTCGCTCTCTTTTATGGATCGCTCACATATCTGGCTCACTCGCTCTCAAATCTGGCTCGCTCGCACTCAAATCTGGCTCGCTCGCTTGCTCTCATATCTGGCTTGCTCGCTCGCTCTCATATCCGGCTCGCTCGCTTGCTCTCATATCTGGCTTGCTCTCTTGTCTGGCTCGCTCTCTTATCTGGCTCGCTCGCATATCTGGCTCGCTCGCTCTCAAATCTGGCTCGCTCGCTTGCTCTCATATCTGGCTAGTTCGCTTGCTCTCTTGTCTTGCTCGCTCCCTTATCTGGCTCGCTCGCTCTCATACCTGGCTGGCTCGCTTGCTCTCATTTCTGGCTGGCTCGCTTTCTCTCATATCTGGCTCGCTCGCTTGCTTTCATATCTGGCTCGCTCGCTTGCTCTCTTGTCTGGCTCGCTCTCATATCTGGCTAGCTCGCTTGCTCTCTTGTCTTGCTCACTCTTATCTGGCTCGCTCGCTCTCATATCTGGCTGGCTCGCTTGCTCTCATATCTGGCTCGCTCGCTTGCTCTCATATCTGGCTCGCTCGCTCTCATGTCTGGCTCGCTCTCATATCTGGATCGCTCGCTTGCTCTCATATCTGGCTCGCTCGCTTGCTTAATTGTCTGGCTCGCTCTCTTATCTGCCTCGCTCTCTCTCACATCTGGCTTGCTCGCTTGCTCTCAGATCTGGCTCGCTCGCTTGCTCTCTTGTCTGGCTCGCTCTCTTATCTGGCTCGCTCGCATATCTTGCTCGCTCGCTCGCTCTCTTGTCTGACTTGCTCTCTTATCTGTCTCTCTCTCACATCTGGCTCGCTCGCTTGCTCTCATACCTAGCTCGCTCGCTCTCTTATCTGGCTTGCTCGCTAGCATATCTAGCTCGCTCGCTTGCTCTCTAGTCTGGCTTGCTCTCTTATCTGGCTCGCTCGCTCTCATATCTGGCTCGCTCGCTTGCTCTCATGTCTGGCTTGCTCGCTTTCATATCTGGCTCGCTCGCTTGCTCTCATGTCTGGCTTGCTCGCTCACATATCTGGCTTTCTCGCTTGCTCTCTTGTCTGGTTCGCTCTCTTATCTGGCTCGCTCTCATATTTGGCTTGCTCGCTTGCTCTCATATCTGGCTTGCTCGCTTGCTCTCTTGTCTGGCTCGCTCTCTTATCTGGCTTGCTTGCTAGCATATCTAGCTCGCTCGCTTGCTCTCTTGTCTGGCTTGCTCTCTTATCTGGCTCGCTGGCTCTCTTATCTGGCTCGCTCGCTTGCTCTCTTGTCTTGCTCGCTCTCTTATCTGGCTCGCTCGCTCTCATATCTGGCTGGCTCGCTTGCTCTCATATCTGGCTCGCTCGCTTGCTCTCATATCTGGCTCGCTCGCTCTCATGTCTGGCTCACTCTCATATCTGGATCGCTCGCTTGCTCTCATATCTGGCTCGCTCGCTTGCTTAATTGTCTGCCTCGCTCTCTTATCTGCCTCGCTCTCTCTCACATCTGGCTTGCTCGCTTGCTCTCATATCTGGCTCGCTCGCTTGCTCTCTTGTCTGGCTCGCTCTCTTATCTGGCTTGCTCGCATATCTGGCTCGCTCGCACATCTGGCTGGCTTGCTTGCTCTCATATCTGGCTCGCTCGCTTGCTCTCATATCTGGCTCGCTCGCTCTCATGTCTGGCTCGCTCTCATATCTGGATCGCTCGCTTGCTCTCATATCTGGCTCGCTCGCTTGCTTAATTGTCTGGCTCGCTCTCTTATCTGCCTCGCTCTCTCTCAAATCTGGCTTGCTCGCTTGCTCTCATATCTGGCTCGCTCGCTTGCTCTCTTGTCTGGCTCGCTCTCTTATCTGGCTCGCTCGCATATCTGGCTTGCTAGCTTGCTCTCATATCTGACTCGCTCGCTTGCTCTCTTGTCTGTCTCGCTCTCTTTTATGGCTCGCTCACATATCTGGCTCGCTCGCTCTCAAATCTGGCTCTGTAGCTCTCAAATCTGGCTCGCTCGCTTACTCTCATATCTGGCTTGCTTGCTTTCTCTCATATCCGGCTCGCTCGCTTGCTCTCTTATCTGGCTTGCTCGCTTGCTCTCTTGTCTGGCTCGCTCTCTTATCTGGCTCGCTTGCTTGCTTAATTGTCTGGCTCGCTCTCTTATCTGCCTCGCTCTCTCACATCTGGCTTTCTCGCTTGCTCTCGTATCTGGCTCGCTCGCTGCTCTCTTGTCTGGCTCGCTCTCTTATCTAGCTCGCTCGCATATCTTGCTCGCTCGCTCTCACATCTGGCTCGCTCGCTTGCTCTCATATCTGGCTCGCTCGCTTAATCTCTTGTCTGGCTCGCTCTCTTATCTGGCTTGCTCACAAGCAAATCTGGCTCGCTCGCTTGCTCTCTTGTCTGGCTTGCTCTCTTACCTGTCTCGCTCTCACATCTGGCTCGCTCGCTTGCTCTCATATCTGGCTCGCTCGCTTGCTCTCTTGTCTGGCTCGCTCTCTTATCTGGCTTGCTTGCTAGCATGTCTGGCTCGCTCGCTTGCTCTCTTGTCTAGCTCGCTCTCTTATCTGGCTCGCTCGCATATCTGGCTTGCTAGCTTGCTCTCATATCTGACTCGCTCGCTTGCTCTCTTGTCTGTCTCGCTCTCTTTTATGGCTCGCTCACATATCTGGCTCGCTCGCTCTCAAATCTGGCTCGGTAGCTCTCAAATCTGGCTCGCTCGCTTACTCTTATATCTGGCTTGCTCGCTTGCTCTCATATCCGGCTCGCTCGCTTGCTCTCATATGTGGCTCGCTCGCTTGCTCTCTTGTCTGGCTCGCTCTCTTATCTGGCTCGCTCGCATATCTGGCTCGCTCGCTCTCAAATCTGGCTAGCTCGCTTGCTCTCATATCTGGCTAGTTCGCTTGCTCTTTTGTCTTGCTCGCTCTCTTATCTGGCTCGCTCTCATATCTGGCTGGCTCGCTTGCTCTCATATCTGGCTCGCTCGCTTGCTCTCTTGTCTGGCTCGCTCTCTTATCTGGCTTGCTCGCTTGCTCTCTTGTCTGGCTCGCTCTCTTATCTGGCTCGCTCGCTTGCTTAATTGTCTGGCTCGCTCTCTTATCTGCCTCGCTCTCTCTCACATCTGGCTTTCTCGCTTGCTCTCATATCTGGCTCGCTCGCTGCTCTCTTGTCTGGCTCGCTCTCTTATCTGGCTCGCTCGCATATCTGGCTCGCTCGCTCTCACATCTGATTTGCTCGCTTGTTCTCATATCTGGCTAGCTTGCTTGCTCTCTTGTCTGGCTCGCTCGCTTATCTGGTTCGCTCGCATATCTGGCTTGCTTGCTCTCACATCTAGCTGGCTCGCTTGCTTTCATATCTGGCTCGATCGCTTGCTCTCTTGTCTGGCTCACTCTCTTATCTGGCTTGCTCGCTAGCATATCTGGCTCGCTGGCTTGCTCTCTTGTCTGGCTTGCTCTCTTATCTGGCTCGCTGGCTCTCTTATCTGGCTCGCTCGCTTGCTCTCATGTTTGGCTCTCTCACTCTCATATCTGGCTTTCTCTCTTGCTCTCTTGTCTGGTTCGCTCTCTTATCTGGCTCGCTCTCATATCTTGCTTGCTGGCTTGCTCTCATATCTGGCTCGCTCGCTTGCTCTCTTGTCTGGCTTGCTCTCTTATCTGGTTCGCTCGCATATCTTGCTCGCTCGCTCTCACATCTGACTGGCTTGCTTGCTTTCATATCTGGCTCGCTCGCTTGCTCTCATATCTGGCTCGCTCGCTCGCTCTCACATCTGGTTCGCTCTCTTATCTGGCTCGCTCGCATATCTGGCTCGCTTGCTCTCACATCTAGCTGGCTCGCTTGCTCTCACATCTAGCTGGCTCGCTTGCTTTCATATCTGGCTCGCTCGCTTGCTCTCTTGTCTGGCTCGCTCTCTCATCTGGCTCGCTCTCATATCATGCTTGCTAGCTTGCTCTCATTTCTGGCTCGCTCGCTTGCTCTCTTGTCTGTCTCGCTCTCTTTTATGGCTCGCTCGCATATCTGGCTCGCTCGCTCTCAAATCTGGCTCGCTTGCTTGTTCTCATATATGGCTTGCTCGCTTGCTCTCATATCCGGCTCGCTCGCTTGCTCTCATATCTGGCTCGCTCGCTTGCTCTCTTGTCTGGCTCGCTCTCTTATCTGGCTCGCTCGCATATCTGATTCGCTCGCTCTCAAATCTGGCTCGCTCGCTTGCTCTCATATCTGGCTAGTTCGCTTGCTCTCTTGTCTTGCTCGCTTTCTTATCTGGCTCGCTCGCTCTCATATCTGGCTGGCTCGCTTGCTCTCATATCTGGCTCGCTCGCTTGCTCTCTTGTCTTGCTCGCTCTCTTATCTGGCTCACTCGCTCTCATATCTGGCTGGCTCGCTTGCTCTCATATCTGGCTGGCTCGCTTGCTCTCATATCTGGTTCGCTCGCTTGCTCTTTTGTCTGGCTCGTTATCTTATCTGGCTTGCTCGCTAGAATATCTGGCTCGCACGCTTGCTCTCTTGTCTGGCTTGCTCTCTTATCTGGCTCGCTCGCTCTAATATCAGGGTCGCTAGCTTCCTCTCATGTCTGGCTCGCTCGCTCTCATTTCTGGCTAGCTCGCTTGCTCTCTTGTCTGGCTCCCTCTCTTATCTGGCTCGCTCGCATATCTGGCTAGCTCGCTCTCACATCTGGCTGGCTCGCTTGCTCTCATTTCTGGCTGGCTCGCTTGCTCTCATTTCTGGCTCGCTCGCTTGCTCTCATATCTGGCTCGCTCGCTTGCTCTCCTGTCTGGCTCGCTCTCATATATGGCTAGCTCGCTTGCTCTCTTGTCTTGCTCGCTCTCTTATCTGGCTCGCTCGCTCTCATATCTGGCTGGCTCGCTTGCTCTCATATCTGGCTCGCTCGCTTGCTCTCATATCTGGCTCGCTCTCTTGTCTGGCTCGCTCGCTTGCTTAATTGTCTGGCTCGCTCTCTTATCTGCCTCGCTCTCTCTCAGATCTGGCTTGCTCGCTTGCTCTCATATCTGGCTCGCTCGCTTGCTCTCATATCTGGCTCGCTCTCATATCTGGATCGCTCGCTTGCTCTCATATCTGGCTCGCTCGCTTGCTTAATTGTCTGACTCGCTCTCTTATCTGTCTCGCTCTCTCTCACATCTGGCTCACTCGCTTGCTCTCTTGTCTGGCTCGCTCTCATATATGGCTAGCTCGCTTGCTCTCTTGTCTTGCTCGCTCTCTTATCTGGCTCGCTCGCTCTCATATCTGGCTGGCTCGCTTGCTCTCATATCTGGCTAGCTCGCTTGCTCTCATATCTGGCTCGCTCTCATATCTGGATCGCTCGCTTGCTTAATTGTCTGACTCGCTCTCTTATCTGTCTCGCTCTCTCTCACATCTGGCTTGCTCGCTTGCTCTCATATCTGGCTCGCTCGCTGCTCTCTTGTCTGGCTCGCTCTCATATCTGGCTTGCTCGCTTGCTCTCATATCTGGCTCGCTCGCTTGCTCTCTTGTCTGGCTCCCTCTCTTATCTGGCTCGCTCGCATATCTGGCTCGCTCGCTCTCACATCTGGCTGGCTTGCTTGCTCTCATATCTGGCTCGCTCGCTTGCTCTCATGTCTGGCTCGCTCTCTTGTCTGGCTCGCTCGCTTGCTTAATTGTCTGGCTCGCTCTCTTATCTGCCTCGCTCTCTCTCAGATCTGGCTTGCTCGCTTGCTCTCATATCTGGCTCGCTCGCTTGCTCTCATATCTGGCTCGCTCTCATATCTGGATCGCTCGCTTGCTCTCATATCTGGCTCGCTCGCTTGCTTAATTGTCTGACTCGCTCTCTTATCTGTCTCGCTCTCTCTCATATCTGGCTTGCTCGCTTGCTCTCATATCTGGCTCGCTCGCTGCTCTCTTGTCTGGCTCGCTCTCATATCTGGCTTGCTCGCTTGCTCTCATATCTGGCTCGCTCGCTTGCTCTCTTGTCTGGCTCCCTCTCTTATCTGGCTCGCTCGCCTATCTGGCTCGCTCGCTCTCATATCTGGCTCGCTCGCTCGCTCTCATATCTGGCTCGCTCTCATATCTGGATCGCTCGCTTGCTCTCATATCTGGCTCGCTCGCTTGCTTAATTGTCTGACTCGCTCTCTTATCTGTCTCGCTCTCTCTCACATCTGGCTCACTCGCTTGCTCTCTTGTCTGGCTCGCTCTCATATATGGCTAGCTCGCTTGCTCTCTTGTCTTGCTCGCTCTCTTATCTGGCTCGCTCGCTCTCATATCTGGCTGGCTCGCTTGCTCTCATATCTGGCTCGCTCGCTTGCTCTCATATCTGGCTCGCTCTCATGTCTGGCTTGCTCGCTCTCATGTCTGGCTCGCTCTCATATCTGGATCGCTCGCTTGCTCTCATATCTGGCTCGCTCGCTTGCTTAATTGTCTGTCTCGCTCTCTTATCTGCCTCGCTCTCTCTCACATCTGGCTTGCTCGCTTGCTCTCATATCTGGCTCGCTCGCTGCTCTCTTGTCTGGCTCGCTCTCTTATCTGGCTCGCTCACATATCTTGCTTGCTCACTCTCACATCTGGCTCGCTCGCTTGCTCTCATGTCTGGCTCGCTCACTCTCATATCTGGCTTTCTCGCTTGCTCTCTTGTCTGGCTCCCTCTCTTATCTGGCTCGCTCGCATATCTGGCTCGCTCGCTCTCACATCTGGCTGGCTTGCTTGCTCTCATATCTGGCTCGCTCGCTTGCTCTCATATCTGGCTCGCTCTCTTGCTCTCTTGTCTGGCTCGCTCGCTTGCTTAATTGTCTGGCTCGCTCTCTTATCTGCCTCGCTCTCTTTCACATCTGGCTTGCTCGCTTGCTCTCATATCTGGCTCGCTCGCTTGCTCTCATATCTGGCTCGCTCTCATGTCTGGATCGCTCGCTTGCTCTCATATCTGGCTCGCTCGCTTGCTTAATTGTCTGACTCGCTCTCTTATCTGTCTCGCTCTCTCTCACATCTGGCTTGCTCGCTTGCTCTCATATCTGGCTCGCTCGCTGCTCTCTTGTCTGGCTCGCTCTCATATCTGGCTTGCTCGCTTGCTCTCATATCTGGCTCGCTCGCTTGCTCTCTTGTCTGGCTCCCTCTCTTATCTGGCTCGCTCGCATATCTGGCTCGCTCGCTCTCACATCTGGCTGGCTTGCTTGCTCTCATATCTGGCTCACTCGCTTGCTCTCTTGTCTGGCTCGCTCTTATATATGGCTAGCTCGCTTGCTCTCTTGTCTTGCTCGCTCTCTTATCTGGCTCGCTCGCTCTCATATCTGGCTGGCTCGCTTGCTCTCATATCTGGCTCGCTCGCTTGCTCTCATATCTGGCTCGCTCTCATGTCTGGCTTGCTCGCTCTCATGTCTGGCTCGCTCTCATATCTGGATCGCTCGCTTGCTCTCATATCTGGCTCGCTCGCTTGCTTAATTGTCTGTCTCGCTCTCTTATCTTCCTCGCTCTCTCTCACATCTGGCTTGCTCGCTTGCTCTCATATCTGGCTCGCTCGCTGCTCTCTTGTCTGGCTCGCTCTCTTATCTGGCTCGCTCACATATCTTGCTTGCTCACTCTCACATCTGGCTCGCTCGCTTGCTCTTATATCTGGCTCGCTCGCTTGCTCTCTTGTCTGGCTCGCTCTCTTATCTGGCTTGCTCGCTAGCATATCTGGCTTGCTCGCTTGCTCTCTTGTCTGGCTTGCTCTCTTATCTGGCTCGCTGGCTCTCTTATCTGGCTCGCTCGCTTGCTCTCATGTCTGGCTCGCTCAGTCTCATATCTGGCTTTCTCGCTTGCTCTCTTGTCTTGTTCGCTCTCTTATCTGGCTCGCTCTCATTTCTGGCTTGCTCGCTTGCTCTCATATCTGGCTTGCTCGCTTGCTCTCTTGTCTGGCTCGCTCTCTTATCTGGCTCGCTCGCATATCTTGCTCGCTCTCTCTCATATCTGGCTGGCTTGCTTGCTTTCATATCTGGCTCACTCGCTTGCTCTCATATCTGGCTCGCTCGCTCGCTCTCACATCTGGTTCGCTCTCTTATCTGGCTCGCTCGCATATCTGGCTCGCTTGCTCTCACATCTAGCTGGCTCGTTTGCTTTCATATCTGGCTCGCTTGCTCTCTAGTCTGGCTCGCTCTCCTATCTGGCTTGCTCGCTAGCATATCTGGCTCGCTGGCTTGCTCTCTTGTCTAGCTTGCTCTCTTATCTGGCTCGCTGGCTCTCTTATCTGGCTCGCTCGCTTGCTCTCATGTCTGGCTCGCTCACTCTCATATCTGGCTTTCTCGCTTGCTCTCTTGTCTGGTTCGCTCTCTTATCTGGCTCGCTCTCATATCTGGCTTGCTTGCTTGCTCTCTTGTCTGGCTTGCTTTCTTATCTGGCTCGCTCATATATCTTGCTCGCTCGCTCTCACATCTGGCTGGCTTGCTTGCTTTCATATCTGGCTCGCTCGCTTGCTCTCTTGTCTGGCTCGCTCTCATATATGGCTAGCTCGCTTGCTCTCTTGTCTTGCTCGCTCGCTTATCTGGCTCGCTCGCTCTCATATCTGGCTGGCTCGCTTGCTCTCACATCTGGCTTGCTCGCTTGCTCTCATATCTGGCTCGCTCGCTGCTCTCTTGTCTGGCTCGCTCTCATATCTGGCTTGCTCTCTTGCTCTCATATCTGGCTCGCTCGCTTGCTCTCTTGTCTGGCTCCCTCTCTTATCTGGCTCGCTCGCATATCTGGCTCGCTCGCTCTCACATCTGGCTGGCTTGCTTGCTCTCATATCTGGCTCGCTCGCTTGCTCTCATATCTGGCTCGCTCTCTTGCTCTCTTGTCTGGCTCGCTCGCTTGCTTAATTGTCTGGCTCGCTCTCTTATCTGCCTCGCTCTCTCTCACATCTGGCTTGCTCGCTTGCTCTCATATCTGGCTCGCTCGCTTGCTCTCATATCTGGCTCGCTCTCATTTCTGGATCGCTCGCTTGCTCTCATATCTGGCTCGCTTGCTGCTCTCTTGTCTGGCTCGCTCTCATATCTGGCTTGCTCGCTTGCTCTCATATCTGGCTCGCTCGCTTGCTCTCTTGTCTGGCTCCCTCTCTTATCTGGCTCGCTCGCATATCTGGCTCGCTCGCTCTCACATCTGGCTGGCTTGCTTGCTCTCATATCTGGCTCGCTCGCTTGCTCTCATATCTGGCTCGCTCTCTTGCTCTCTTGTCTGGCTCGCTTGCTTGCTTAATTGTCTGGCTCGCTCTCTTATCTGCCTCGCTCTCTCTCACATCTGGCTTGCTCGCTTGCTCTCATATCTGGCTCGCTCGCTGCTCTCTTGTTTGGCTCGCTCTCTTATCTGGCTCGCTCGCATATCTTGCTCGCTCGCTTGCTCTCTTGTCTGACTTGCTCTCTTATCTGTCTCTCTCTCACATCTGGCTCGCTCGCTTGCTCTCATATCTGGCTCGCTCGCTTGCTTAATTGTCTGGCTCGCTCTCTTATCTGCCTCGCTCTCTCTCACATCTGGCTTGCTCGCTTGCTCTCATATCTGTCTCGCTCGCTGCTCTCTTGTCTGGCTCGCTCGCATATCTTGCTCGCTCGCTTGCTCTCTTGTCTGACTTGCTCTCTTATCTGTCTCTCTCTCACATCTGGCTCGCTCGCTTGCTCTCATATCTAGCTCGCTTGCTCTCTTATCTGGCTTGCTCGCTAGCATATCTGGCTCGATCGCTTGCTCTCTTGTCTGGCTCGCTCTCTTATCTGGCTTGCTCGCTTGCTCTCTTGTCTGGCTCGCTCTCTTATCTGGCTTGCTCGCTTGCTCTCTTGTCTGGCTCGCTCTCTTATCTGGCTCGCTCGCTTGCTTAATTGTCTGGCTCGCTCTTATCTGCCTCGCTCTCTCACATCTGGCTTGCTCGCTTGCTCTCATATCTGGCTCACTCGCTGCTCTCTTGTCTGGCTCGCTCTCTTATCTGGCTCGCTCGCATATCTTGCTCGCTCGCTCTCACATCTGGCTCGCTCGCTTGCTCTCATATCTGGGTCGCTCGCTTGCTCTCTTGTCTGGCTTGCTCTCTTACCTGTCTCGCTCTCACATCTGGCTCGTTCGCTTGCTCTCATATCTGGCTCGCTCGCTTGCTCTCTTGTCTGGCTTGCTCTCTTATCTGGCTTGCTTGCTAGCATATGTGGCTCGCTCGCTTGCTCTCTTGTCTGGCTTGCTCTCTTATCTGGCTCGCTCGCATATCTTGCTCGCTCGCTCTCACATCTGGCTGGCTTGCTTGCTTTCATATCTGGCTCGCTCGCTTGCTCTCTTGTCTGGCTCGCTCTCTTATCTGGCTCGCTCACATATCTGGCTCGCTCGCTCTCACATCGAGCTGGCTCGCTTGCTCTCTTATCTGGCTCGCTCGCTTGCTCTCTTGTCTGGCTCGCTCTCTTATCTGGCTCGCTCTCATATCTGGCTTGCTAGCTTGCTCTCATATCTGGCTCGCTCGCTTTCTCTCTTGTCTGTCTCGCTCTCTTTTATGGATCGCTCACATATCTGGCTCACTTGCTCTCAAATCTGGCTCGCTCGCTCTCAAATCTGGCTCGCTCGCTTGCTCTCATATCTGGCTTGCTCGCTCGCTCTCATATCCGGCTCGCTCGCTTGCTCTCATATCTGGCTTGCTCTCTTGTCTGGCTCGCTCTCTTATCTGGCTCGCTCGCATATCTGGCTCGCTCGCTCTCAAATCTGGCTCGCTCGCTTGCTCTCATATCTGGCTAGTTCGCTTACTCTCTTGTCTTGCTCGCTCCCTTATCTGGCTCGCTCACTCTCATATCTGGCTGGCTCGCTTGCTCTCATTTCTGGCTCGCTCGCTTGCTTAATTGTCTGGCTCGCTCTCTTATCTGCCTCGCTCTCTCTCACATCTGGCTTGCTCGCTTGCTCTCATATCTGGCTCGCTCGCTTGCTCTCTTGTCTGGCTCGCTCTCTTATCTGGCTCGCTCGCATATCTTGCTCGCTCGCTTGCTCTCTTGTCTGACTTGCTCTCTTATCTGTCTCTCTCTCACATCTGGCTCGCTCGCTTGCTCTCATATCTAGCTCGCTCTCTTATCTGGCTTGCTCGCTAGCATATCTGGCTCACTCGCTTGCTCTCTTGTCTGGCTTGCTCTCTTATCTGGCTCGCTCTCTCTCACATCTGGCTTGCTCGCTTGCTCTCATATCTGGCTCGCTTGCTGCTCTCTTGTCTGGCTCGCTCTCATATCTGGCTTGCTCGCTTGCTCTCATTTCTGGCTCGCTCGCTTGCTCTCATATCTGGCTCGCTCGCTTGCTCTCATATCTGGCTCGCTCGCTTGCTCTCATATCTGGCTCGCTCGCTCTCATGTCTGGCTCGCTCTCATATCTGGATCGCTCGCTTGCTCTCATATCTGGCTCGCTCGCTTGCTTAATTGTCTGGCTCGCTCTCTTATCTGCCTCGCTCTCTCTCACATCTGGCTTGCTCGCTTGCTCTCATATCTGGCTCGCTCGCTTGCTCTCTTGTCTGGCTCGCTCTTATCTGGCTCGCTCGCTCTCATATCTGGCTGGCTCGCTTGCTCTCATATCTGGCTCGCTCGCTTGCTCTCATATCTGGCTCGCTCGCTCTCATGTCTGGCTCGCTCTCATATCTGGATCGCTCGCTTGCTCTCATATCTGGCTCGCTCGCTTGCTTAATTGTCTGGCTCGCTCTCTTATCTGCCTCGCTCTCTCTCACATCTGGCTTGCTCGCTTGCTCTCATATCTGGCTCGCTCGCTTGCTCTCTTGTCTGGCTCGCTCTCTTATCTGGCTCGCTCGCATATCTTGCTCGCTCGCTTGCTCTCTTGTCTGACTTGCTCTCTTATCTGTCTCTCTCTCACATCTGGCTCGCTCGCTTGCTCTCATACCTAGCTCGCTCGCTCTCTTATCTGGCTTGCTCGCTAGCATATCTAGCTCGCTCGCTTGCTCTCTAGTCTGGCTTGCTCTCTTATCTGGATCGCTCGCTCTCATATCTGGCTCGCTCGCTTGCTCTCATGTCTGGCTCTCTCGCTCTCATATCTGGCTTGCTCGCTTGCTCTCATGTCTGGTTCGCTCGCTCACATATCTGGCTTTCTCGCTTGCTCTCTTGTCTGGTTCGCTCTCTTATCTGGCTCGCTCGCATATCTGGCTCGCTCGCTCTCAAATCTGGCTCGCTTGCTTGTTCTCATATATGGCTTGCTCACTTGCTCTCATATCCGGCTCGCTCGCTTGCTCTCATATCTGGCTCGCTCGCTTGCTCTCTTGTCTGGCTCGCTCTCTTATCTGGCTCGCTCGCATATCTGGTTCGCTCGCTCCCAAATCTGGCTCGCTCGCTTGCTCTCATATCTGGCTAGTTCGCTTGCTCTCTTGTCTTGCTCGCTCTCTTATCTGGCTCGCTCGCTCTCATATCTGGCTGGCTCGCTTGCTCTCATATCTGGCTCGCTCGCTTGCTCTCTTGTCTTGCTCGCTCTCTTATCTGGCTCGCTCGCTCTCATATCTGGCTGGCTCGCTTGCTCTCATATCTGGCTGGCTCGCTTGCTCTCATATCTGGTTCGCTCGCTTGCTCTTTTGTCTGGCTCGCTATCTTATCTGGCTTGCTCGCTAGAATATCTGGCTCGCACGCTTGCTCTCTTGTCTGGCTTGCTCTCTTATCTGGCTCGCTCGCTCTCATATCTGGCTCGCTCGCTTCCTCTCATGTCTGGCTCGCTCGCTCTCATATCTGGCTCGCTCGCTTGCTCTCTTGTCTGGCTCCCTCTCTTATCTGGCTCGCTCGCATATCTGGCTAGCTCGCTCTCACATCTGGCTGGCTCGCTTGCTCTCATTTCTGGCTGGCTCGCTTGCTCTCATTTCTGGCTCGCTCGCTTGCTCTCATATCTGGCTCGCTCGCTTGCTCTCATATCTGGCTCGCTCGCTTGCTCTCTTGTCTGGCTCGCTCTCATATATGGCTAGCTCGCTTGCTCTCTTGTCTTGCTCGCTCTCTTATCTGGCTCGCTCGCTCTCATATCTGGCTGGCTCGCTTGCTCTCACATCTGGCTTGCTCGCTTGCTCTCATATCTGGCTCGCTCGCTGCTCTCTTGTCTGGCTCGCTCTCATATCTGGCTTGCTCGCTTGCTCTCATATCTGGCTCGCTCGCTTGCTCTCTTGTCTGGCTCTCTCTCTTATCTGGCTCGCTCGCATATCTGGCTCGCTCGCTCTCACATCTGGCTGGCTTGCTTGCTCTCATATCTGGCTCGCTCGCTTGCTCTCATATCTGGCTCGCTCTCTTGCTCTCTTGTCTGGCTCGCTTGCTTGCTTAATTGTCTGGCTCGCTCTCTTATCTGCCTCGCTCTCTCTCACATCTGGCTTGCTCGCTTGCTCTCATATCTGGCTCGCTCGCTTGCTCTCATATCTGGCTCGCTCTCATTTCTGGATCGCTCGCTTGCTCCCATATCTGGCTCGCTCGCTTGCTTAATTGACTGACTCGCTCTCTTATCTGTCTCGCTCTCTCTCACATCTGGCTTGCTCGCTTGCTCTCATATCTGGCTCGCTCGCTGCTCTCTTGTCTGGCTCGCTCTCATATCTGGCTTGCTCGCTTGCTCTCATATCTGGCTCGCTCGCTTGCTCTCTTGTCTGGCTCCCTCTCTTATCTGGCTCGCTCGCATATCTGGCTCGCTCGCTCTCACATCTGGCTGGCTTGCTTGCTCTCATATCTGGCTCGCTCGCTTGCTCTCATATCTGGCTCGCTCTCTTGCTCTCTTGTCTGGCTCGCTTGCTTGCTTAATTGTCTGGCTCGCTCTCTTATCTGCCTCGCTCTCTCTCACATCTGGCTTGCTCGCTTGCTCTCATATCTGGCTCGCTCGCTGCTCTCTTGTCTGGCTCGCTCTCTTATCTGGCTCGCTCGCATATCTTGCTCGCTCGCTTGCTCTCTTGTCTGACTTGCTCTCTTATCTGTCTCTCTCTCACATCTGGCTCGCTCGCTTGCTCTCATATCTGGCTCGCTCGCTCTCATGTCTGGCTCGCTCTCATATCTGGATCGCTCGCTTGCTCTCATATCTGGCTCGCTCGCTTGCTTAATTGTCTGGCTCGCTCTCTTATCTGCCTCGCTCTCTCTCACATCTGGCTTGCTCTCATATCTGGCTCGCTCGCTGCTCTCTTGTCTGGCTCGCTCGCATATCTTGCTCGCTCGCTTGCTCTCTTGTCTGACTTGCTCTCTTATCTGTCTCTCTCTCACATCTGGCTCGCTCGCTTGCTCTCATATCTAGCTCGCTTGCTCTCTTATCTGGCTTGCTCGCTAGCATATCTGGCTCGATCGCTTGCTCTCTTGTCTGGCTCGCTCTCTTATCTGGCTTGCTCGCTTGCTCTCTTGTCTGGCTCGCTCTCTTATCTGGCTTGCTCGCTTGCTCTCTTGTCTGGCTCGCTCTCTTATCTGGCTCGCTCGCTTGTTTAATTGTCTGGCTCGCTCTTATCTGCCTCGCTCTCTCTCACATCTTGCTTGCTCGCTTGCTCTCATATCTGGCTCACTCGCTGCTCTCTTGTCTGGCTCGCTCTCTTATCTGGCTCGCTCGCATATCTTGCTCGCTTGCTTTCACATCTGGCTCGCTCGCTTGCTCTCATATCTGGCTCGCTCGCTTGCTCTCTTGTCTGGCTCGCTCTCTTATCTGGCTTGCTCACTAGCATATCTGGCTCGCTCGCTTGCTCTCTTGTCTGGCTTGCTCTCTTACCTGTCTCGCTATCACATCTGGCTCGTTCGCTTGCTCTCATATCTGGCTCGCTCGCTTGCTCTCTTGTCTGGCTCGCTCTCTTATCTGGCTTGCTTGCTAGCATATGTGGCTCGCTCGCTTGCTCTCTTGTCTGGCTTGCTCTCTTATCTGGCTCGCTCGCATATCTTGCTCGCTCGCTCTCACATCTGGCTGGCTTGCTTGCTTTCATATCTGGCTCGCTCGCTTGCTCTCTTGTCTGGCTCGCTCTCTTATCTGGCTCGCTCACATATCTGGCTCGCTCGCTCTCACATCGAGCTGGCTCGCTTGCTCTCATATCTGGCTCGCTCGCTTGCTCTCTTGTCTGGCTCGCTCTCTTATCTGGCTCGCTCTCATATCTGGCTTGCTAGCTTGCTCTCATATCTGGCTCGCTCGCTTTCTCTATTGTCTGTCTCGCTCTCTTTTATGGATCGCTCACATATCTGGCTCACTCGCTCTCAAATCTGGCTCGCTCGCACTCAAATCTGGCTCGCTCGCTTGCTCTCATATCTGGCTTGCTCGCTCGCTCTCATATCCGGCTCGCTCGCTTGCTCTCATATCTGGCTTGCTCTCTTGTCTGGCTCGCTCTCTTATCTGGCTCGCTCGCATATCTGGCTCGCTCGCTCTCAAATCTGGCTCGCTCGCTTGCTCTCATATCTGGCTAGTTCGCTTGCTCTCTTGTCTTGCTCGCTCCCTTATCTGGCTCGCTCGCTCTCATATCTGGCTGGCTCGCTTGCTCTCATTTCTGGCTGGCTCGCTTTCTCTCATATCTGGCTCGCTCGCTTGCTTTCATATCTGGCTCGCTCGCTTGCTCTCTTGTCTGGCTCGCTCTCATATCTGGCTAGCTCGCTTGCTCTCTTGTCTTGCTCACTCTTATCTGGCTCGCTCGCTCTCATATCTGGCTGGCTCGCTTGCTCTCATATCTGGCTCGCTCGCTTGCTCTCATATCTGGCTCGCTCGCTCTCATGTCTGGCTCGCTCTCATATCTGGATCGCTCGCTTGCTCTCATATCTGGCTCGCTCGCTTGCTTAATTGTCTGGCTCGCTCTCTTATCTGCCTCGCTCTCTCTCACATCTGGCTTGCTCGCTTGCTCTCAGATCTGGCTCGCTCGCTTGCTCTCTTGTCTGGCTCGCTCTCTTATCTGGCTCGCTCGCATATCTTGCTCGCTCGCTCGCTCTCTTGTCTGACTTGCTCTCTTATCTGTCTCTCTCTCACATCTGGCTCGCTCGCTTGCTCTCATACCTAGCTCGCTCGCTCTCTTATCTGGCTTGCTCGCTAGCATATCTAGCTCGCTCGCTTGCTCTCTAGTCTGGCTTGCTCTCTTATCTGGCTCGCTCGCTCTCATATCTGGCTCGCTCGCTTGCTCTCATGTCTGGCTTGCTCGCTTTCATATCTGGCTCGCTCGCTTGCTCTCATGTCTGGCTTGCTCGCTCACATATCTGGCTTTCTCGCTTGCTCTCTTGTCTGGTTCGCTCTCTTATCTGGCTCGCTCTCATATTTGGCTTGCTCGCTTGCTCTCATATCTGGCTTGCTCGCTTGCTCTCTTGTCTGGCTCGCTCTCTTATCTGGCTTGCTTGCTAGCATATCTGGCTCGCTCGCTTGCTCTCTTGTCTGGCTTGCTCTCTTATCTGGCTCGCTGGCTCTCTTATCTGGCTCGCTCGCTTGCTCTCTTGTCTTGCTCGCTCTCTTATCTGGCTCGCTCGCTCTCATATCTGGCTGGCTCGCTTGCTCTCATATCTGGCTCGCTCGCTTGCTCTCATATCTGGCTCGCTCGCTCTCATGTCTGGCTCACTCTCATATCTGGATCGCTCGCTTGCTCTCATATCTGGCTCGCTCGCTTGCTTAATTGTCTGCCTCGCTCTCTTATCTGCCTCGCTCTCTCTCACATCTGGCTTGCTCGCTTGCTCTCATATCTGGCTCGCTCGCTTGCTCTCTTGTCTGGCTCGCTCTCTTATCTGGCTTGCTCGCATATCTGGCTCGCTCGCACATCTGGCTGGCTTGCTTGCTCTCATATCTGGCTCGCTCGCTTGCTCTCATATCTGGCTCGCTCGCTCTCATGTCTGGCTCGCTCTCATATCTGGATCGCTCGCTTGCTCTCATATCTGGCTCGCTCGCTTGCTTAATTGTCTGGCTCGCTCTCTTATCTGCCTCGCTCTCTCTCAAATCTGGCTTGCTCGCTTGCTCTCATATCTGGCTCGCTCGCTTGCTCTCTTGTCTGGCTCGCTCTCTTATCTGGCTCGCTCGCATATCTGGCTTGCTAGCTTGCTCTCATATCTGACTCGCTCGCTTGCTCTCTTGTCTGTCTCGCTCTCTTTTATGGCTCGCTCACATATCTGGCTCGCTCGCTCTCAAATCTGGCTCTGTAGCTCTCAAATCTGGCTCGCTCGCTTACTCTCATATCTGGCTTGCTTGCTTTCTCTCATATCCGGCTCGCTCGCTTGCTCTCATATCTGGCTCGCTCGCTTGCTCTCTTGTCTGGCTCGCTCTCTTATCTGGCTCGCTCGCATATCTGGCTCGCTCGCTCTCAAATCTGGCTCGCTCGCTTGCTCTCATATCTGGCTAGTTCGCTTGCTCTCTTGTCTTGCTCGCTCTCTTATCTGGCTCGCTCGCTCTCATATCTGGCTGGCTCGCTTGCTCTCATATCTGGCTCGCTCGCCTGCTCTCTTGTTTGGCTCGCTCTCTTATCTGGCTTGCTCGCTTGCTCTCTTGTCTGGCTCGCTCTCTTATCTGGCTCGCTCGCTTGCTTAATTGTCTGGCTCGCTCTCTTATCTGCCTCGCTCTCTCACATCTGGCTTTCTCGCTTGCTCTCGTATCTGGCTCGCTCGCTGCTCTCTTGTCTGGCTCGCTCTCTTATCTAGCTCGCTCGCATATCTTGCTCGCTCGCTCTCACATCTGGCTCGCTCGCTTGCTCTCATATCTGGCTCGCTCGCTTAATCTCTTGTCTGGCTCGCTCTCTTATCTGGCTTGCTCACAAGCAAATCTGGCTCGCTCGCTTGCTCTCTTGTCTGGCTTGCTCTCTTACCTGTCTCGCTCTCACATCTGGCTCGCTCGCTTGCTCTCATATCTGGCTCGCTCGCTTGCTCTCTTGTCTGGCTCGCTCTCTTATCTGGCTTGCTTGCTAGCATGTCTGGCTCGCTCGCTTGCTCTCTTGTCTAGCTCGCTCTCTTATCTGGCTCGCTCGCATATCTGGCTTGCTAGCTTGCTCTCATATCTGACTTGCTCGCTTGCTCTCTTGTCTGTCTCGCTCTCTTTTATGGCTCGCTCACATATCTGGCTCGCTCGCTCTCAAATCTGGCTCGGTAGCTCTCAAATCTGGCTCGCTCGCTTACTCTTATATCTGGCTTGCTCGCTTGCTCTCATATCCGGCTCGCTCGCTTGCTCTCATATGTGGCTCGCTCGCTTGCTCTCTTGTCTGGCTCGCTCTCTTATCTGGCTCGCTCGCATATCTGGCTCGCTCGCTCTCAAATCTGGCTAGCTCGCTTGCTCTCATATCTGGCTAGTTCGCTTGCTCTTTTGTCTTGCTCGCTCTCTTATCTGGCTCGCTCTCATATCTGGCTGGCTCGCTTGCTCTCATATCTGGCTCGCTCGCTTGCTCTCTTGTCTGGCTCGCTCTCTTATCTGGCTTGCTCGCTTGCTCTCTTGTCTGGCTCGCTCTCTTATCTGGCTCGCTCGCTTGCTTAATTGTCTGGCTCGCTCTCTTATCTGCCTCGCTCTCTCTCACATCTGGCTTTCTCGCTTGCTCTCATATCTGGCTCGCTCGCTGCTCTCTTGTCTGGCTCGCTCTCTTATCTGGCTCGCTCGCATATCTGGCTCGCTCGCTCTCACATCTGATTTGCTCGCTTGTTCTCATATCTGGCTAGCTTGCTTGCTCTCTTGTCTGGCTCGCTCGCTTATCTGGTTCGCTCGCATATCTGGCTCGCTTGCTCTCACATCTAGCTGGCTCGCTTGCTTTCATATCTGGCTCGATCGCTTGCTCTCTTGTCTGGCTCACTCTCTTATCTGGCTTGCTCGCTAGCATATCTGGCTCGCTGGCTTGCTCTCTTGTCTGGCTTGCTCTCTTATCTGGCTCGCTGGCTCTCTTATCTGGCTCGCTCGCTTGCTCTCATGTTTGGCTCTCTCACTCTCATATCTGGCTTTCTCTCTTGCTCTCTTGTCTGGTTCGCTCTCTTATCTGGCTCGCTCTCATATCTTGCTTGCTGGCTTGCTCTCATATCTGGCTCGCTCGCTTGCTCTCTTGTCTGGCTTGCTCTCTTATCTGGTTCGCTCGCATATCTTGCTCGCTCGCTCTCACATCTGACTGGCTTGCTTGCTTTCATATCTGGCTCGCTCGCTTGCTCTCATATCTGGCTCGCTCGCTCGCTCTCACATCTGGTTCGCTCTCTTATCTGGCTCGCTCGCATATCTGGCTCGCTTGCTCTCACATCTAGCTGGCTCGCTTGCTCTCACATCTAGCTGGCTCGCTTGCTTTCATATCTGGCTCGCTCGCTTGCTCTCTTGTCTGGCTCGCTCTCTCATCTGGCTCGCTCTCATATCATGCTTGCTAGCTTGCTCTCATTTCTGGCTCGCTCGCTTGCTCTCTTGTCTGTCTCGCTCTCTTTTATGGCTCGCTCGCATATCTGGCTCGCTCGCTCTCAAATCTGGCTCGCTTGCTTGTTCTCATATATGGCTTGCTCGCTCGCTCTCTTATCTGGCTCCCTCGCATATCTGGCTCGCTCGCTCTCACATCTGGCTCGCTCGCGTGCTCTCATATCTGGCTCGCTCGCTTGCTCTCTTGTCTGGCTCGCTCTCTTATCTGTCTCGCTCTCACATCTGGCTCGCTCGCATGCTCTCTTGTCTGGCTCGCTCTCTTATCTGGCTTGTTCGCTCTCATATCTTGCTCGCTCGCTTGCTCTCATCTCTGGCTCGCTCACTCTCATATCTGTCTAGCTCGCTTGCTCTCTTGTCTGGCTTGCTCTGACATCTGGCTCGCTCGCTTGCTCTCTTGTCTGGCTCGCTCTCTTATCTGGCTCGCTCACTCTCATATCTGGCTTGCTCGCTTGCTCTCATGTATTGCTCGCTCGCTCTCATGTATTGCTCGCTCACTTGCTCTCATGTCTGGCTCACTCGCTCTCATATCTGGCTCGCTCGCTTACTCTCTTGTCTGGCTCTCTCACTTAAATGGCTCGCTCGCTCATCTGGCTAGCTCGCTCTCATATGTGGCTCGCTCACTCTGATATCTCGCTCGCTCGCTTGCTCTCTTGTCTGGTTCGCTCTCTTATCTGGCTTGCTCTCATATCTGGCTTGCTCGCTTGCTCTCATATCTGGCTCGCTCGCTTGCTCTCATATGTGTCTCGCTCGCTTGCTCTCTTGTCTGGCTCGCTCTCTTAACTGGCTCGCTCGCATATCTGGCTCGCTCACTCTCACCTCTGGCTCGCTCGCTTGCTCTCATGTCTGGCTTGCTCGCTTGCTCTCATATCTGGCAAGCTCGCTTGCTCTCTTGTCTTGCTCGCTCTCTTATCTGTCTCGCTCGCTCTCATATCTGGCTGGCTCGCTTGTTCTCATATCTGGCTCGCTCGCTCTCATGTCTGGCTCGCTCGTATATCTGGATCGCTCGCTTGCTCTCATATCTGGCTCGCTCGCTTGCTTAATTGTCTGGCTCGCTCTCTTATCTGCCTCGCTCTCTCTCACATCTGGCTTGCTCAATTACTCTCTTATCTGTTTCGCTCTCACATCTGGCTCGCTCGCTTTCTCTCATATCTGACTCGCTCACTTGCTCTCTTGTCTGGCTCGCTCTCTTATCTGGCTTGCTCGCTAACATATCTGGCTCGCTCGCTGCTCTCTTGTCTGGCTCGCTCTCTTATCTGGCTCGCTCTCACATCTGGCTCGCTCGCTTGCTCTCTTGTCTGGCTCGCTCTCTTATCTGGCTCGCTCGCTCTCATATATGGCTCGCTCGCTTGCTCTCATGTCTGGCTCGCTCGCTCTCATATCTGGCTCGCTCGCTTGCTCTCTTGTCTGGCTCGCTCTCTTATATGGCTCGCTCGCATATCTGGTTCGCTCGCTCTGACATCTGGCTTGCTCGCTTGCTCTCTTGTCTGGCTCGCTCTCTTATCTGGCTCGCTCGCTCTCATATCTGGCTCGCTCGCTCTCATGTCTTGCTCGCTCGCTCTCATATCTGGCTCGCTCACTTACTCTCATGCCTGGCTCTCTCGCTCTCATATCTGGCTCGCTCGCTTGCTCTCATGTCTGGCTTGCTCGCTCTCATCTCTGGTTCGCTCGCTTGCTCTCATGTCTGGCTCACTCGCTCTCATATCTGGCTCGCTCGCTTGCTCTCTTGTCTGGCTCGCTCTCTTATTTGTTACGCTCTCATATCTGGCTTGCTCGCTTGCTCTCATATCTGGCTCGCTCACTTGCTCTCATATCTGTCTGGCTCGCTTGCTCTCTTGTCTGGCTTGCTCGCTCTCATATCTGTCTGGCTCGCTTGCTCTCTTGTCTGGTTTGCTCTCTTATCTGGCACGCTCTCATATCTGGCTCGCTCGCTTGCTCTCATATCTGTCTCGCTCACTTGCTCTCATATCTGGCTCGCTCGCTTGCTCTCTTGTGTGGCTCACTCTCTTATCTTGTTCGCTCGCATATCTGGCTCGCTCGCATATCTAGCTCCCTCGCTCTCAAATCTGGTTTGCTCGCTTGTTCTCATATCTGGCTAGCTCGCTTGCTCTCTTGTCTGGCTCGCTCTCTTATCTTGCTTGCTCGTATATCTGGATCGCTCGCTTGCTCTCATATCTGGCTCGCTCGCTTGCTTATTTGTCTGGCTCGCCCTCTTATCTGCCTCGCTCTCTCTCACATCTGGCTTGCTCAATTACTCTCTTATCTGTTTCGCTCTCACATCTGGCTCGCTCGCTTTCTCTCATATCTGGCTCGCTCACTTGCTCTCTTGTCTGGCTCGCTCTCTTATCTGGCTTGCTCGCTAACATATCTGGCTCGCTCGCTGCTCTCTTGTCTGGCTCGCTCTCTTATCTGGCTCGCTCTCACATCTGGCTCGCTCGCTTGCTCTCTTGTCTGGCTCGCTCTCTTATCTGGCTCGCTCGCTCTCATATCTGGCTCGCTCGCTTGCTCTCATGTCTGGCTCGCTCGCTCTCATATCTGGCTCGCTCACTTGCTCTCTTGTCTGGCTCGCTCTCTTATATGGCTCGCTCGCATATCTGGCTCGCTCGCTCTCACATCTGGCTCGCTCGCTTGCTCTCTTGTCTTGCTCCCTCTCTTATCTGGCAAGCTTGCTCTCATATCTGGCTTGCTAGCTTGCTCTCTGATTTGGCTCGCTCGCAAATCTGGCTCGCTTGCTCTCACATCTGGCTCGCTCGCTTGCTCTCATATCTGGCTAGCTCGCTTGCTCTCTTGTCTAGCTCGCTCTCTTATCTGGCTCGCTCTCATATCTGGCTTGCTCGCTTGCTCTCATATCTGGCTCGCTCGCTTGCTCTCATATGTGTCTCGCTCGCTTGCTCTCTTGTCTGGCTCGCTCTCTTAACTGGCTCGCTCGCATATCTGGCTCGCTCACTCTCACCTCTGGCTCGCTCGCTTGCTCTCATGTCTGGCTCGCTCGCTTGCTCTCTTGTCTGGCTCGCTCTCTTATCTGGCTCGCTCGCTCTCATATCTGGCTCGCTCGCTTGCTCTCATGTCTGGCTCGCTCGCTCTCATATCTGGCTCGCTCGCTTGCTCTCTTGTCTGGCTCGCTCTCTTAACTGGCTCGCTCGCATATCTGGCTCGCTCACTCTCACCTCTGGCTCGCTCGCTTGCTCTCATGTCTGGCTCGCTCGCTTGCTCTCTTGTCTGGCTCGCTCTCTTATCTGGCTCGCTCGCTCTCACATCTGGCTCGCTCGCTTGCTCTCTTGTCTGGCTCCCTCTCTTATCTGGCAAGCTTGCTCTCATATCTGGCTTGCTAGCTTGCTCTCTTGTTTGGCTCGCTCGCAAATCTGGCTCGCTTGCTCTCACATCTGGCTCGCTCGCTTGCTCTCATATCTGGCTCGCTCGCTTGCTCTCTTGTTTGGCTGGCTTTCTTATCTGGCTCGCTCTCACATCTGGCTCGCTCGCTTGCTCTCATATCTGGCTCGCTCGCTTGCTCTCTTTTATGGCTCGCTCGCATATCTGGCTCGCTCGCTCTCACATCTGGCTCGCTCGCTTGCTCTCTTGTCTGGCTCGCTCGTATATCTGGCTTGCTCGCTTGCTCTTATATCTGGCTCTCTTGCTCTCTTGTCTGTCTCGCTCTCTTATATGGCTCGCTCGCATATCTGGCTCGCTCGCTCTCACATCTGGCTCGTTCGCTTGCTCTCATATCTGGCTTGCTCGCTCGCTCTCCTGTCTGGCTCGCTCTCTTATCTGGCTCGCTCGCTCTCATATCTGGCTCGCTCGCTCGCTCTCCTGTCTGGCTCGCTCTCTTATCTGGCTCACTCGCTCGCATATCTGGCTCGCTCGCATATCTGGCTCGCTCTCTTATCTGGCTCGCTCGCATATCTGGCTCGCTCGCTCACATCTGGCTCGCTCGCTTGCTCTCATATCTGGCTCGCTCGCTTGCTCTCTTGTCTGGCTCGCTCTCTTATCTGACTCGTTCGCATATCTGGCTCGCTCGCTCTCACATCTGGCTCGCTCGCTTGCTCTCATATCTGGCTCGCTCGCTTGCTCTCTTTTCTGGCTCACTCTCTTATCTGGCTCGCTCGCATATCTGGCTCGCTCGCTCTCACATCTGGCTCGCTCGCGTGCTCTCATATCTGGCTCGCTCGCTTGCTCTCTTGTCTGGCTCGCTCTCTTATCTGTCTCGCTCTCACATCTGGCTCGCTCGCTTGCTCTCATATCTGGCTCGCTCGCTTGCTCTCTTGTCTGGCTCGCTCTCTTATCTGGCTCGCTCACTCTCATATCTGGCTTGCTCGCTTGCTCTCATGTATTGCTCGCTCGATCTCATGTATTGCTCGCTCACTTGCTCTCATGTCTGGCTCACTCGCTCTCATATCTGGCTCGCTCGCTTACTCTCTTGTCTGGCTCTCTCACTTAAATGGCTCGCTCGCTCATCTGGCTAGCTCGCTCTCATATGTGGCTCGTTCACTCTGATATCTCGCTCGCTCGCTTGCTCTCTTGTCTGGTTCGCTCTCTTATCTGGCTCGCTCTCATATCTGGCTTGCTCGCTTGCTCTCATATCTGGCTCGCTCGCTTGCTCTCATATGTGTCTCGCTCGCTTGCTCTCTTGTCTGGCTCGCTCTCTTAACTGGCTCGCTCGCATGTCTGGCTCGCTCACTCTCACCTCTGGCTCGCTTGCTCTCATATCTGGCTCGCTCGCTTGCTCTCTTGTCTGGCTCGCACTCTTATCTGGCTCGCTCTCACATCTGGCTCGCTCGCTTGCTCTCTTGTCTGGCTCGCTCTCTTATCTTGTCTGGCTTGCTCGCTCTCATATCTGGCTCGCTCGCTTGCTCTCTTGTCTGGCTCGCTCTCTTATCTGGCTCGCTCTCACATCTGGCTCGCTCGCTTGCTCTCTTGTCTGGCTCGCTCTCTTATCTTGTCTGGCTCGCTCGCTCTCATATCTGGCTCGCTCGCTTGCTCTCATGTCTGGCTCGCTCGCTCTCATATCTGGCTCGCTCGCTTGCTCTCTTGTCTGGCTCGCTCTCTTATATGGCTCGCTCGCATATCTGGCTCGCTCGCTCTCACATCTGGCTTGCTCGCTTGCTCTCTTGTCTGGCTCCCTCTCTTATCTGGCAAGCTTGCTCTCATATCTGGCTTGCTACCTTGCTCTCTTGTCTGGCTCGCTCTCTTATTTGGCTCGCTCGCAAATCTGGCTCGCTCGCTCTCACATCTGGCTCGCTCGCTTGCTCTCATATCTGGCTCGCTCGCTTGCTCTCTTGTTTGGCTGGCTCTCTTATCTGGCTCGCTCTCACATCTGGCTCGCTCGCTTGCTCTCATATCTGGCTCGCTCGCTTGCTCTCTTGTCTAGCTCGCTCTCTTATCTGGCTCGCTCTCATATCTGGCTCGCTCGCTTGCTCTCATATCTGGCTCGCTCGCTTGCTCTCTTTTATGGCCCGCTCGCATATCTGGCTCGCTCGCTCTCACATCTGGCTCGCTCGCTTGCTCTCTTGTCTGGCTCGCTCTCTTATCTGGCTCGCTCGCTTGCATATCTGGTTCGCTCGCTCTGACATCTGGCTTGCTCGCTTGCTCTCTTGTCTGGCTCGTTCTCTTATCTGGCTCGCTCGCTCTCATATCTGGCTCGCTCGCTCTCATGTCTTGCTCGCTCGCTCTCATATCTGGCTCGCTCACTTACTCTCATGCCTGGCTCTCTCGCTCTCATATCTGGCTCGCTCGCTTGCTCTCATGTCTGGCTTGCTCGCTCTCATCTCTGGTTCGCTCGCTTGCTCTCATGTCTGGCTCACTCGCTCTCATATCTGGCTCGCTCGCTTGCTCTCTTGTCTGGCTCGCTCTCTTATTTGTTACGCTCTCATATCTGGCTTGCTCGCTTGCTCTCATATCTGGCTCGCTCACTTGCTCTCATATCTGTCTGGCTCGCTTGCTCTCTTGTCTGGCTTGCTCGCTCTCATATCTGTCTGGCTCGCTTGCTCTCTTGTCTGGTTTGCTCTCTTATCTGGCACGCTCTCATATCTGGCTCGCTCGCTTGCTCTCATATCTGTCTCGCTCACTTGCTCTCATATCTGGCTCGCTCGCTTGCTCTCTTGTGTGGCTCACTCTCTTATCTTGTTCGCTCGCATATCTGGCTCGCTCGCATATCTAGCTCCCTCGCTCTCAAATCTGGTTTGCTCGCTTGTTCTCATATCTGGCTAGCTCGCTTGCTCTCTTGTCTGGCTCGCTCTCTTATCTTGCTTGCTCGTATATCTGGATCGCTCGCTTGCTCTCATATCTGGCTCGCTCGCTTGCTTATTTGTCTGGCTCGCCCTCTTATCTGCCTCGCTCTCTCTCACATCTGGCTTGCTCAATTACTCTCTTATCTGTTTCGCTCTCACATCTGGCTCGCTCGCTTTCTCTCATATCTGGCTCGCTCACTTGCTCTCTTGTCTGGCTCGCTCTCTTATCTGGCTTGCTCGCTAACATATCTGGCTCGCTCGCTGCTCTCTTGTCTGGCTCGCTCTCTTATCTGGCTCGCTCGGTCTCATATCTGGCTCGCTCGCTTGCTCTCATGTCTGCTCGCTCGCTCTCATATCTGGCTCGCTCGCTTGCTCTCTTGTCTGGCTCGCTCTCTTATCTGGCTCGCTCGCTCTCATATCTGGCTCGCTCGCTTGCTCTCATGTCTGCTCGCTCGCTCTCATATCTGGCTCGCTCGCTTGCTCTCTTGTCTGGCTCGCTCTCTTATATGGCTCGCTCGCATATCTGGCTCGCTCGCTCTCACATCTGGCTCGCTCGCTTGCTCTCTTGTCTGGCTCTCTCTCTTATCTGGCAAGCTTGCTCTCATATCTGGCTTGCTAGCTTGCTCTCTTAATTGGCTCGCTCGCAAATCTGGCTCGCTCGCTCTCACATCTGGCTCGCTCGCTTGCTCTCATATCTGGCTCGCTCGCTTGCTCTCTTATTTGGCTGGCTCTCTTATCTGGCTCGCTCTCACATCTGGCTCGCTCGCTTGCTCTCATATCTGGCTCGCTCGCTTGCTCTCTTGTCTAGCTCGCTCTCTTATCTGGCTCGCTCTCATATCTGGCTTGCTCGCTTGCTCTCATATCTGGCTCGCTCGCTTGCTCTCATATGTGTCTCGCTCGCTTGCTCTCTTGTCTGGCTCGCTCTCTTAACTGGCTCGCTCGCATATCTGGCTCGCTCACTCTCACCTCTGGCTCGCTCGCTTGCTCTCATGTCTGGCTCGCTCGCTTGCTCTCTTGTCTGGCTCGCTCTCTTATCTGGCTCGCTCTCACATCTGGCTCGCTCGCTTGCTCTCTTGTCTGGCTCGCTCTCTTATCTGGCTCGCTCGCTCTCATATCTGGCTCGCTCGCTTGCTCTCATGTCTGGCTCGCTCGCTCTCATATCTGGCTCGCTCGCTTGCTCTCTTGTCTGGCTCGCTCTCTTATATGGCTCGCTCGCATATCTGGCTCGCTCGCTCTCACATCTAGCTCGCTCGCTTGCTCTCTTGTCTGGCTCCCTCTCTTATCTGGCAAGCTTGCTCTCATATCTGGCTTGCTAGCTTGCTCTCTTGTTTGGCTCGCTCGCAAATCTGGCTCGCTCGCTCTCACATCTGGCTCGCTCGCTTGCTCTCATATCTGGCTCGCTCGCTTGCTCTCTTGTTTGGCTGGCTCTCTTATCTGGCTCGCTCTCACATCTGGCTCGCTCGCTTGCTCTCATATCTGGCTCGCTCGCTTGCTCTCATATCTGGCTCGCTCGCTTGCTCTCTTGTTTGGCTGGCTCTCTTATCTGGCTCGCTCTCACATCTGGCTCGCTCGCTTGCTCTCATGTCTGGCTCGCTCGCTTGCTCTCTTGTCTGGCTCGCTCTCTTATCTGGCTCGCTCTCACATCTGGCTCGCTCGCTTGCTCTCTTGTCTGGCTCGCTCTCTTATCTGGCTCGCTCGCTCTCATATCTGGCTCGCTCGCTTGCTCTCATGTCTGGCTCGCTCGCTCTCATATCTGGCTCGCTCGCTTGCTCTCTTGTCTGGCTCGCTCTCTTATATGGCTCGCTCGCATATCTGGCTCGCTCGCTCTCACATCTGGCTCGCTCGCTTGCTCTCTTGTCTGGCTCCCTCTCTTATCTGGCAAGCTTGCTCTCATATCTGGCTTGCTAGCTTGCTCTCTTGTTTGGCTCGCTCGCAAATCTGGCTCGCTCGCTCTCACATCTGGCTCGCTCGCTTGCTCTCATATCTGGCTCGCTCGCTTGCTCTCTTGTTTGGCTGGCTCTCTTATCTGGCTCGCTCTCACATCTGGCTCGCTCGCTTGCTCTCATATCTGGCTCGCTCGCTTGCTCTCTTGTCTAGCTCGCTCTCTTATCTGGCTCGCTCGCTTGCTCTCATATCTGGCTCGCTCGCTTGCTCTCTTGTATGGCTCGCTCGCATATCTGGCTCGCTCGCTCTCACATCTGGCTCGCTCGCTTGCTCTCTTGTCTGGCTCGCTCTCTTATCTGGCTCGCTCGCATATCTGGTTCGCTCGCTCTCACATCTGGCTTGCTCGCTTGCTCTCTTGTCTGGCTCGCTCTCTTAACTGGCTCGCTCGCTCTCATATCTGGCTCGCTCGCTCTCATGTTTTGCTCGCTCGCTCTCATATCTGGCTCGCTCACTTACTCTCATACCTGGCTCGCTCGCTCTCATATCTGGCTCGCTCGCTTGCTCTCATGTCTGGCTTGCTCGCTCTCATCTCTGGTTCGCTCGCTTGCTCTCATGTCTGGCTCACTCGCTCTCATATCTGGCTCGCTCGCTTGCTCTCTTGTCTGGCTCGCTCTCTTATTTGTTACGCTCTCATATCTGGCTTGCTCGCTTGCTCTCATATCTGGCTCGCTCGCTTGCTCTCTTGTCTTGCTCGCTTTCTTATCTGGCTCGCTCGCTCTCATATCTGGCTGGCTCGCTTGCTCTCATATCTGGCTCATTTGCTTGCTCTCATATCTGGCTCGCTTGCTCTCATGTCTGGCTCGCTCGCATATCAGGCTCGCTCGCTTGCTCTCATATCTGGCTCGCTCGCTTGCTTAATTGCCTGGCTCGCTCTCTTATCTGCCTCGTTCTCTCTCACATCTGGCTCGCTCCCTTGCTCTCATATCTGGCTCGCTCGCTTGCTCTCTTGTCTAGCTCGCTCTCTTATCTGGCTTGCTTGCTAACATATATGGCTCGCTTACTTGCTCTCTTTTCTGGCTTGCTCTCTTATCTGGCTCGCTCGCTCTCATATCTGGCTCGCTCGCTTGCTCTCATGTCTAGCTCGCTCGCTCTCATATCTGGCTCGCTCGCTTGCTCTCTTGTATGGTTCGCTCTCTTATCTGGCTCGCTCTCATATCTGGCTCGCTCGCTTGCTCTCATATCTGGCTCGCTCGCTTGCTCTCATATCTGGCTCGCTCACTTGCTCTCTTGTCTGGCTCGCTCTCTTATCTGGCTCGCTCGCTCTCATATCTGGCTCGCTCGCTTGCTCTCATGTCTGGCTCGCTCGCTCTCATATCTGGCTCGCTCGCTTGCTCTCTTGTCTGGCTCGCTCTCTTATATGGCTCGCTCGCATATCTGGCTCGCTCGCTCTCACATCTGGCTCGCTCGCTTGCTCTCTTGTCTGGCTCCCTCTCTTATCTGGCAAGCTTGCTCTCATATCTGGCTTGCTAGCTTGCTCTCTTAATTGGCTCGCTCGCAAATCTGGCTCGCTCGCTCTCACATCTGGCTCGCTCGCTTGCTCTCATATCTGGCTCGCTCGCTTGCTCTCTTGTTTGGCTGGCTCTCTTATCTGGCTCGCTCTCACATCTGGCTCGCTCGCTTGCTCTCATATCTGGCTCGCTCGCTTGCTCTCTTGTCTAGCTCGCTCTCTTATCTGGCTCGCTCTCATATCTGGCTTGCTCGCTTGCTCTCATATCTGGCTCGCTCGCTTGCTCTCATATGTGTCTCGCTCGCTTGCTCTCTTGTCTGGCTCGCTCTCTTAACTGGCTCGCTCGCATATCTGGCTCGCTCACTCTCACCTCTGGCTCGCTCGCTTGCTCTCATGTCTGGCTCGCTCGCTTGCTCTCTTGTCTGGCTCGCTCTCTTATCTGGCTCGCTCTCACATCTGGCTCGCTCGCTTGCTCTCTTGTCTGGCTCGCTCTCTTATCTGGCTCGCTCGCTCTCATATCTGGCTCGCTCGCTTGCTCTCATGTCTGGCTCGCTCGCTCTCATATCTGGCTCGCTCGCTTGCTCTCTTGTCTGGCTCGCTCTCTTATATGGCTCGCACGCATATCTGGTTCGCTCGCTCTCACATCTGGCTCGCTCGCTTGCTCTCTTGTCTGGCTCCCTCTCTTATCTGGCAAGCTTGCTCTCATATCTGGCTTGCTAGCTTGCTCTCTTAATTGGCTCGCTCGCAAATCTGGCTCGCTCGCTCTCACATCTGGCTCGCTCGCTTGCTCTCATATCTGGCTCGCTCGCTTGCTCTCTTGTTTGGCTGGCTCTCTTATCTGGCTCGCTCTCACATCTGGCTCGCTCGCTTGCTCTCATATCTGGCTCGCTCGCTTGCTCTCTTGTCTAGCTCGCTCTCTTATCTGGCTTGCTCGCTTGCTCTCATATCTGGCTCGCTCGCTTGCTCTCATATGTGTCTCGCTCGCTTGCTCTCTTGTCTGGCTCGCTCTCTTAACTGGCTCGCTCGCATATCTGGCTCGCTCACTCTCACCTCTGGCTCGCTCGCTTGCTCTCATGTCTGGCTCGCTCGCTTGCTCTCTTGTCTGGCTCGCTCTCTTATCTGGCTCGCTCTCACATCTGGCTCGCTCGCTTGCTCTCTTGTCTGGCTCGCTCTCTTATCTGGCTCGCTCGCTCTCATATCTGGCTCGCTCGCTTGCTCTCATGTCTGGCTCGCTCGCTCTCATATCTGGCTCGCTCGCTTGCTCTCTTGTCTGGCTCGCTCTCTTATATGGCTCGCACGCATATCTGGTTCGCTCGCTCTCACATCTGGCTCGGTCGCTTGCTCTCTTGTCTGGCTCCCTCTCTTATCTGGCAAGCTTGCTCTCATATCTGGCTTGCTAGCTTGCTCTCTTGTTTGGCTCGCTCGCAAATCTGGCTCACTCGCTCTCACATCTGGCTCGCTCGCTTGCTCTCATATCTGGCTCGCTCGCTTGCTCTCTTGTTTGGCTGGCTCTCTTATCTGGCTCGCTCTCACATCTGGCTCGCTCGCTTGCTCTCATATCTGGCTCGCTCGCTTGCTCTCTTGTCTAGCTCGCTCTCTTATCTGGCTCGCTCTCATATCTGGCTCGCTCGCTTGCTCTCATATCTGGCTCGCTCGCTTGCTCTCTTTTATGGCTCGCTCGTATATCTGGCTCGCTCGCTCTCACATCTGGCTCGCTCGCTTGCTCTCTTGTCTGGCTCGCTCTCTTATCTGGCTCGCTCGCATATCTGGTTCCGCTCGCTCTCACATCTGGCTTGCTCGCTTGCTCTCTTGTCTGGCTCGCTCTCTTAACTGGCTCGCTCGCTCTCATATCTGGCTCGCTCGCTCTCATGTCTTGCTCGCTCGCTCTCATATCTGGCTCACTCACTTACTCTCATACCTGGCTCGCTCGCTCTCATATCTGGCTCGCTCGCTTGCTCTCATGTCTAGCTCGCTCGCTCTCATATCTGGCTCGCTCGCTTGCTCTCTTGTATGGTTCGCTCTCTTATCTGGCTCGCTCTCATATCTGCTCGCTCGCTTGCTCTCATATCTGGCTCGCTCGCTTGCTCTCATATCTGGCTCGCTCACTTGCTCTCTTGTCTGGCTCGCTCTCTTATCTGGCTCGCTCGCTCTCATATCTGGCTCGCTCGCTTGCTCTCATGTCTGGCTCGCTCGCTCTCATATCTGGCTCGCTCGCTTGCTCTCTTGTCTGGCTCGCTCTCTTATATGGCTCGCTCGCATATCTGGCTCGCTCGCTCTCACATCTGGCTCGCTCGCTTGCTCTCTTGTCTGGCTCCCTCTCTTATCTGGCAAGCTTGCTCTCATATCTGGCTTGCTAGCTTGCTCTCTTAATTGGCTCGCTCGCAAATCTGGCTCGCCTCGCTCTCACATCTGGCTCGCTCGCTTGCTCTCATATCTGGCTCGCTCGCTTGCTCTCTTGTTTGGCTGCTCTCTTATCTGGCTCGCTCTCACATCTGGCTCGCTCGCTTGCTCTCATATCTGGCTCGCTCGCTTGCTCTCTTGTCTAGCTCGCTCTCTTATCTGGCTCGCTCTCATATCTGGCTTGCTCGCTTGCTCTCATATCTGGCTCGCTCGCTTGCTCTCATATGTGTCTCGCTCGCTTGCTCTCTTGTCTGGCTCGCTCTCTTAACTGGCTCGCTCGCATATCTGGCTCGCTCACTCTCACCTCTGGCTCGCTCGCTTGCTCTCATGTCTGGCTCGCTCGCTTGCTCTCTTGTCTGGCTCGCTCTCTTATCTGGCTCGCTCTCACATCTGGCTCGCTCGCTTGCTCTCTTGTCTGGCTCGCTCTCTTATCTGGCTCGCTCGCTCTCATATCTGGCTCGCTCGCTTGCTCTCATGTCTGGCTCGCTCGCTCTCATATCTGGCTCGCTCGCTTGCTCTCTTGTCTGGCTCGCTCTCTTATATGGCTCGCACGCATATCTGGTTCGCTCGCTCTCACATCTGGCTCGCTCGCTTGCTCTCTTGTCTGGCTCCCTCTCTTATCTGGCAAGCTTGCTCTCATATCTGGCTTGCTAGCTTGCTCTCTTAATTGGCTCGCTCGCAAATCTGGCTCGCTCGCTCTCACATCTGGCTCGCTCGCTTGCTCTCATATCTGGCTCGCTCGCTTGCTCTCTTGTTTGGCTGGCTCTCTTATCTGGCTCGCTCTCACATCTGGCTCGCTCGCTTGCTCTCATATCTGGCTCGCTCGCTTGCTCTCTTGTCTAGCTCGCTCTCTTATCTGGCTTGCTCGCTTGCTCTCATATCTGGCTCGCTCGCTTGCTCTCATATGTGTCTCGCTCGCTTGCTCTCTTGTCTGGCTCGCTCTCTTAACTGGCTCGCTCGCATATCTGGCTCGCTCACTCTCACCTCTGGCTCGCTCGCTTGCTCTCATGTCTGGCTCGCTCGCTTGCTCTCTTGTCTGGCTCGCTCTCTTATCTGGCTCGCTCTCATATCTGGCTTGCTCGCTTGCTCTCATATCTGGCTCGCTCGCTTGCTCTCATATGTGTCTCGCTCGCTTGCTCTCTTGTCTGGCTCGCTCTCTTAACTGGCTCGCTCGCATATCTGGCTCGCTCACTCTCACCTCTGGCTCGCTCGCTTGCTCTCATGTCTGGCTCGCTCGCTTGCTCTCTTGTCTGGCTCGCTCTCTTATCTGGCTCGCTCTCACATCTGGCTCGCTCGCTTGCTCTCTTGTCTGGCTCGCTCTCTTATCTGGCTCGCTCGCTCTCATATCTGGCTCGCTCGCTTGCTCTCATGTCTGGCTCGCTCGCTCTCATATCTGGCTCGCTCGCTTGCTCTCTTGTCTGGCTCGCTCTCTTATATGGCTCGCACGCATATCTGGTTCGCTCGCTCTCACATCTGGCTCGCTCGCTTGCTCTCTTGTCTGGCTCCCTCTCTTATCTGGCAAGCTTGCTCTCATATCTGGCTTGCTAGCTTGCTCTCTTAATTGGCTCGCTCGCAAATCTGGCTCGCTCGCTCTCACATCTGGCTCGCTCGCTTGCTCTCATATCTGGCTCGCTCGCTTGCCTCTCTTGTTTGGCTGGCTCTCTTATCTGGCTCGCTCTCACATCTGGCTCGCTCGCTTGCTCTCATATCTGGCTCGCTCGCTTGCTCTCTTGTCTAGCTCGCTCTCTTATCTGGCTTGCTCGCTTGCTCTCATATCTGGCTCGCTCGCTTGCTCTCATATGTGTCTCGCTCGCTTGCTCTCTTGTCTGGCTCGCTCTCTTAACTGGCTCGCTCGCATATCTGGCTCGCTCACTCTCACCTCTGGCTCGCTCGCTTGCTCTCATGTCTGGCTCGCTCGCTTGCTCTCTTGTCTGGCTCGCTCTCTTATCTGGCTCACTCTCACCTCTGGCTCGCTCGCTTGCTCTCATGTCTGGCTCGCTCGCTTGCTCTCTTGTCTGGCTCGCTCTCTTGTCTGGCTCGCTCTCTTATCTGGCTCGCTCGCTCTCATATCTGGCTCGCTCGCTTGCTCTCATGTCTGGCTCGCTCGCTCTCATATCTGGCTCGCTCGGCTTGCTCTCTTGTCTGGCTCGCTCTCTTATATGGCTCGCACGCATATCTGGTTCGCTCGCTCTCACATCTGGCTCGGTCGCTTGCTCTCTTGTCTGGCTCCCTCTCTTATCTGGCAAGCTTGCTCTCATATCTGGCTTGCTAGCTTGCTCTCTTGTTTGGCTCGCTCGCAAATCTGGCTCACTCGCTCTCACATCTGGCTCGCTCGCTTGCTCTCATATCTGGCTCGCTCGCTTGCTCTCTTGTTTGGCTGGCTCTCTTATCTGGCTCGCTCTCACATCTGGCTCGCTCGCTTGCTCTCATATCTGGCTCGCTCGCTTGCTCTCTTGTCTAGCTCGCTCTCTTATCTGGCTCGCTCTCATATCTGGCTCGCTCGCTTGCTCTCATATCTGGCTCGCTCGCTTGCTCTCTTTTATGGCTCGCTCGTATATCTGGCTCGCTCGCTCTCACATCTGGCTCGCTCGCTTGCTCTCTTGTCTGGCTCGCTCTCTTATCTGGCTCGCTCGCATATCTGGTTCGCTCGCTCTCACATCTGGCTTGCTCGCTTGCTCTCTTGTCTGGCTCGCTCTCTTAACTGGCTCGCTCGCTCTCATATCTGGCTCGCTCGCTCTCATGTCTTGCTCGCTCGCTCTCATATCTGGCTCACTCACTTACTCTCATACCTGGCTCGCTCGCTCTCATATCTGGCTCGCTCGCTTGCTCTCATGTCTGGCTTGCTCGCTCTCATCTCTGGTTCGCTCGCTTGCTCTCATGTCTGGCTCACTCGCTCTCATATCTGGCTCGCTCGCTTGCTCTCTTGTCTGGCTCGCTCTCTTATTTGTTACGCTCTCATATGTGGCTTGCTCGCTTGCTCTCATATCTGGCTCGCTCACTTGCTCTCATATCTGTCTGGCTCGCTTGCTCTCTTGTCTGGCTTGCTCGCTCTCATATCTGTCTGGCTCGCTTGCTCTCTTGTCTGGTTTGCTCTCTTATCTGGCTCGCTCTCTCTCTTTCATGGCTCGCTCGCATATTTGGCTCGCTCGCTCTCATATCTGACTCGCTCACTTGCTCTCTTGTCTGGCTCGCTCTCTTATCTGGCTCGCTCGCTCTCATATCTGGCTCGCTCGCTTGCTCTCATGTCTGGCTCGATCGCTCTCATATCCTGCTCGCTCACTTGCTCTCAAGTCTGGCTCACTCGCTCTCATATCTGGCTCGCTCGCTTGCTCTCTTGTCTGGCTCGCTCTCTTATCTGGCACGCTCTCATATCTGGCTTGCTCGCTATCTCTCATATCTGGCTCGCTCGCTTGCTCTCATATCTGGCTCGCACGCTTGCTCTCTTGTCTGGCTCGCTCGCTCTCATATCTGTCTCGCTTGCTTGCTTTCTTGTCTGGTTCGCTCTCTTATCTGGCACGCTCTCATATCTGGATTGCTCGCTTGCTCTCATATCTGGCTCGCTCGCTTGCTCTCATATCTGGCTCGCTCGCTTGCTCTCTTGTCTGGCTCGCTCTCTTATATGGCTCGCTCGCATATCTGGCTCGCTCGCTCTCACATCTGGCTCGCTCGCTTGCTCTCTTGTCTGGCTCCCTCTCTTATCTGGCAAGCTTGCTCTCATATCTGGCTTGCTAGCTTGCTCTCTTGTTTGGCTCGCTCGCAAATCTGGCTCGCTCGCTCTCACATCTGGCTCGCTCGCTTGCTCTCATATCTGGCTCGCTCGCTTGCTCTCTTGTTTGGCTGGCTCTCTTATCTGGCTCGCTCTCACATCTGGCTCACTCGCTTGCTCTCATATCTGGCTCGCTCGCTTGCTCTCTTGTCTAGCTCGCTCTCTTATCTGGCTCGCTCGCTTGCTCTCATATCTGGCTCGCTCGCTTGCTCTCTTTTATGGCTCGCTCGCATATCTGGCTCGCTCGCTCTCACATCTGGCTCACTCGCTTGCTCTCTTGTCTGGCTCGCTCTCTTATCTGGCTCGCTCGCATATCTGGTTCGCTCGCTCTCACATCTGGCTTGCTCGCTTGCTCTCTTGTCTGGCTCGCTCTCTTAACTGGCTCGCTCGCTCTCATATCTGGCTCGCTCGCTCTCATGTCTTGCTCGCTCGCTCTCATATCTGGCTCGCTCACTTACTCTCATACCTGGCTCGCTCGCTCTCATATCTGGCTCGCTCGCTTGCTCTCATGTTTGGCTTGTTCGCTCTCATCTCTGGTTCGCTCGCTTGCTCTCATGTCTGGCTCACTCGCTCTCATATCTGGCTCGCTCGCTTGCTCTCTTGTCTGGCTCGCTCTCTTATTTGTTACGCTCTCATATCTGGCTTGCTCGCTTGCTCTCATATCTGGCTCGCTCGCTTGCTCTCTTGTCTTGCTCGCTTTCTTATCTGGCTCGCTCGCTCTCATATCTGGCTGGCTCGCTTGCTCTCATATCTGGCTCATTTGCTTGCTCTCATATCTGGCTCGCTTGCTCTCATGTCTTGCTCGCTCGCATATCAGGCTCGCTCGCTTGCTCTCATATCTGGCTCGCTCGCTTGCTTAATTGCCTGGCTCGCTCTCTTATCTGCCTCGTTCTCTCTCACATCTGGCTCGCTCCCTTGCTCTCATATCTGGCTCGCTCGCTTGCTCTCATGTCTAGCTCGCTCGCTCTCATATCTGGCTCGCTCGCTTGCTCTCTTGTATGGTTCGCTCTCTTATCTGGCTCGCTCTCATATCTGGCTTGCTCGCTCTCATATCTGGCTCGCTCGCTTGCTCTCATATCTGGCTCGCTCACTTGCTCTCTTGTCTGGCTCGCTCTCTTATCTGGCTCGCTCGCTCTCATATTTGGCTCGCTCGCTTGCTCTCATGTCTGGCTCGCTCGCTCTCATATCTGGCTCGCTCACTTGCTCTCTTGTCTGGCTCGCTCTCTTATCTGGCTCGCTCGCTCTCATATTTGGCTCGCTCGCTTGCTCTCATGTCTGGCTCGCTCGCTCTCATATCTGGCTCGCTCGCTTGCTCTCATGTCTGGCTCGCTCGCTCTCACATCTGGCTCGCTCGCTTGCTCTCTTGTCTGGCTCCCTCTCTTATCTGGCAAGCTTGCTCTCATATCTGGCTTGCTAGCTTGCTCTCTTAATTGGCTCGCTCGCTTGCTCTCTTGTTTGGCTGGCTCTCTTATCTGGCTCGCTCTCACATCTGGCTCGCTCGCTTGCTCTCATATCTGGCTCGCTCGCTTGCTCTCTTGTCTAGCTCGCTCTATTATCTGGCTCGCTCTCATATCTGGCTTGCTCGCTTGCTCTCATATCTGGCTCGCTCGCTTGCTCTCATATGTGTCTCGCTCGCTTGCTCTCTTGTCTGGCTCGCTCTCTTAACTGGCTCGCTCGCATATCTGGCTCGCTCACTCTCACCTCTGGCTCGCTCGCTTGCTCTCATGTCTGGCTCGCTCGCTTGCTCTTTTGTCTGGCTCGCTCTCTTATCTGGCTCGCTCTCACATCTGGCTCGCTCGCTTGCTCTCTTGTCTGGCTCGCTCTCTTATCTGGCTCGCTCGCTCTCATATCTGGCTCGCTCGCTTGCTCTCATGTCTGGCTCGCTCGCTCTCATATCTGGCTCGCTCGCTTGCTCTCTTGTCTGGCTCGCTCTCTTATATGGCTCGCACGCATATCTGGTTCGCTCGCTCTCACATCTGGCTCGCTCGCTTGCTCTCTTGTCTGGCTCCCTCTCTTATCTGGCAAGCTTGCTCTCATATCTGGCTTGCTAGCTTGCTCTCTTAATTGGCTCGCTCGCAAATCTGGCTCGCTCGCTCTCACATCTGGCTCGCTCGCTTGCTCTCATATCTGGCTCGCTCGCTTGCTCTCTTGTTTGGCTGGCTCTCTTATCTGGCTCGCTCTCACATCTGGCTCGCTCGCTTGCTCTCATATCTGGCTCGCTCGCTTGCTCTCTTGTCTAGCTCGCTCTCTTATCTGGCTCGCTCTCATATCTGGCTTGCTCTCATATCTGGCTCGCTCGCTTGCTCTCATATGTGTCTCGCTCGCTTGCTCTCTTGTCTGGCTCGCTCTCTTAACTGGCTCGCTCGCATATCTGGCTCGCTCACTCTCACCTCTGGCTCGCTCGCTTGCTCTCATGTCTGGCTCGCTCGCTTGCTCTCTTGTCTGGCTCGCTCTCTTATCTGGCTCGCTCTCACATCTGGCTCGCTCGCTTGCTCTCTTGTCTGGCTCGCTCTCTTATCTGGCTCGCTCACTCTCATATCTGGCTCGCTCGCTTGCTCTCATGTCTGGCTCGCTCGCTCTCATATCTGGCTCGCTCGCTTGCTCTCTTGTCTGGCTCGCTCTCTTATATGGCTCGCACGCATATCTGGTTCGCTCGCTCTCACATCTGGCTCGCTCGCTTGCTCTCTTGTCTGGCTCCCTCTCTTATCTGGCAAGCTTGCTCTCATATCTGGCTTGCTAGCTTGCTCTCTTGTTTGGCTCGCTCGCAAATCTGGCTCACTCGCTCTCACATCTGGCTCGCTCGCTTGCTCTCATATCTGGCTCGCTCGCTTGCTCTCTTGTTTGGCTGGCTCTCTTATCTGGCTCGCTCTCACATCTGGCTCGCTCGCTTGCTCTCATATCTGGCTCGCTCGCTTGCTCTCTTGTCTAGCTCGCTCTCTTATCTGGCTCGCTCTCATATCTGGCTCGCTCGCTTGCTCTCATATCTGGCTCGCTCGCTTGCTCTCTTTTATGGCTCGCTCGCATATCTGGCTCGCTCGCTCTCACATCTGGCTCGCTCGCTTGCTCTCTTGTCTGGCTCGCTCTCTTATCTGGCTCGCTCGCATATCTGGTTCGCTCGCTCTCACATCTGGCTTGCTCGCTTGCTCTCTTGTCTGGCTCGCTCTCTTAACTGGCTCGCTCGCTCTCATATCTGGCTCGCTCGCTCTCATGTCTTGCTCGCTCGCTCTCATATCTGGCTCGCTCACTTACTCTCATGCCTGGCTCGCTCGCTCTCATATCTGGCTCGCTCGCTTGCTCTCATGTCTGGCTTGCTCGCTCTCATCTCTGGTTCGCTCGCTTGCTCTCATGTTTGGCTCACTCGCTCTCATATCTGGCTCGCTCGCTTGCTCTCTTGTCTGGCTCGCTCTCTTATTTGTTACGCTCTCATATCTGGCTTGCTCGCTTGCTCTCATATCTGGCTCGCTCACTTGCTCTCATATCTGTCTGGCTCGCTTGCTCTCTTGTCTGGCTTGCTCGCTCTCATATCTGTCTGGCTCGCTTGCTCTCTTGTCTGGTTTGCTCTCTTATCTGGCTCGCTCTCTCTCTTTCATGGCTCGCTCGCATATTTGGCTCGCTCGCTCTCATATCTGACTCGCTCACTTGCTCTCTTGTCTGGCTCGCTCTCTTATCTGGCTCGCTCGCTCTCATATCTGGCTCGCTCGCTTGCTCTCATGTCTGGCTCGATCGCTCTCATATCCTGCTCGCTCACTTGCTCTCAAGTCTGGCTCACTCGCTCTCATATCTGGCTCGCTCGCTTGCTCTCTTGTCTGGCTCGCTCTCTTATCTGGCACGCTCTCATATCTGGCTTGCTCGCTATCTCTCATATCTGGCTCGCTCGCTTGCTCTCATATCTGGCTCGCACGCTTGCTCTCTTGTCTGGCTCGCTCGCTCTCATATCTGTCTCGCTTGCTTGCTTTCTTGTCTGGTTCGCTCTCTTATCTGGCACGCTCTCATATCTGGATTGCTCGCTTGCTCTCATATCTGGCTCGCTCGCTTGCTCTCATATCTGGCTCGCTCGCTTGCTCTCTTGTCTGTCTCGCTCTCTTATCTGGTTCACTCGCATATCTGGCTCGCTCGCTCTCAAATCTGGCTGGCTCACTTGCTCTCATATCTGGCTTGCTCGCTTGCTCTCATATCTGGCTCGCTTGCTCTCATGTCTGGCTCGCTCGCTTGCTCTCTTGTCTTGCTCGCTTTCTTATCTGGCTCGCTCGCTCTCATATCTGGCTGGCTCGCTTGCTCTCATATCTGGCTCATTTGCTTGCTCTCATATCTGGCTCGCTTGCTCTCATGTCTGGCTCGCTCGCATATCAGGCTCGCTCGCTTGCTCTCATATCTGGCTCGCTCGCTTGCTTAATTGCCTGGCTCGCTCTCTTATCTGCCTCGTTCTCTCTCACATCTGGCTCGCTCCCTTGCTCTCATATCTGGCTCGCTCGCTTGCTCTCTTGTCTAGCTCGCTCTCTTATCTGGCTTGCTTGCTAACATATCTGGCTCGCTTACTTGCTCTCTTTTCTGGCTTGCTCTCTTATCTGGCTCGCTCGCTCTCATATCTGGCTCGCTCGCTTGCTCTCATGTCTAGCTCGCTCGCTCTCATATCTGGCTCGCTCACTTGCTCTCTTGTATGGTTCGCTCTCTTATCTGGCTCGCTCTCATATCTGGCTTGCTCGCTTGCTCTCATATCTGGCTCGCTCGCTTGCTCTCATATCTGGCTCGCTCACTTGCTCTCTTGTCTGGCTCGCTCTCTTATCTGGCTCGATCTCATATCTTGCTCGGTCGCTTGCTCTCATGTCTGGCTCACTCACTCTCATATCTGGCTAGCTCGCTTGCTCTATTGTCTGGCTCGCTCTCTTATCTGGCTCGCTCTCACATCTGGCTCGCTCGCTTGCTCTCTTGTCTGGCTCGCTCTCTTATCTTGCTCGCTCGCTCTCATATCTGGCTTGCTCGCTTGCTCTCATGTATGGCTCGCTCGCTCTCATATTTTGCTCGCTCAATTGCTCTCATGTCTGGCTTACTCGCTCTCATATCAGGCTCGCTCACTTACTCTCTTGTCTTGCTCGCTCTCTTATCTGTCTCGCTCGCTCTCATATCTGGCTGGCTCGCTTGCTCTCATATCTGGCTCGCTCGCATATCTGGATCGCTTGCTTGCTCTCATACCTGGCTCGCTCGCTTGCTTAATTGTCTGGCTCGCTCTCTTATCTGGCTCGCTCTCTCTCACATCTGGCTCGCTCGCTTGCTCTCATATCTGGCTCACTCGCTGCTCTCTTGTCTTGCTCGCTCTCTTATCTGGCTCGCTCGCATATCTTGCTCGCTCGCTCTCACATCTGGCTCGCTCGCTTGCTCTCATATCTGGCTCACTCTCTTTTCGCTCTCTTATCTGGCACGCTCTCATATCTAGCTCGCTCGCTTGCTCTCATATCTGGCTCGCTCACTTGCTCTATTGTCTGGCTCGCTCTCTTATCTGGCTCGCTCTCACATCTGGCTCGCTCGCTTGCTCTCTTGTCTGGCTCGCTCTCTTATCTTGCTCGCTCGCTCTCATATCTGGCTTGCTCGCTTGCTCTCATGTATGGCTCGCTCGCTCTCATATTTTGCTCGCTCAATTGCTCTCATGTCTGGCTTACTCGCTCTCATATCAGGCTCGCTCACTTACTCTCTTGTCTTGCTCGCTCTCTTATCTGTCTCGCTCGCTCTCATATCTGGCTGCCTCGCTTGCTCTCATATCTGGCTCGCTCGCATATCTGGATCGCTTGCTTGCTCTCATACCTGGCTCGCTCGCTTGCTTAATTGTCTGGCTCGCTCTCTTATCTGGCTCGCTCTCTCTCACATCTGGCTCGCTCGCTTGCTCTCATATCTGGCTCACTCGCTGCTCTCTTGTCTTGCTCGCTCTCTTATCTGGCTCGCTCGCATATCTTGCTCGCTCGCTCTCACATCTGGCTCGCTCGCTTGCTCTCATATCTGGCTCACTCTCTTTTCGCTCTCTTATCTGGCACGCTCTCATATCTAGCTTGCTCGCTTGCTCTCATATCTGGCTCGCTCGCTTGCTCTCATATCTGGCTCGCTCGTTTGCTCTATTGTCTGGCTCGCTCTCTTATCTGGTTCACTCGCATATCTGGCTCGCTCGCTTGCTCTCATATCTGGCTCGCTCGCTTGCACTATTGTCTGGCTCGCTCTTTTATCTGGTTCACTCGCATATCTGGCTCACTCGCTCTCAAATCTGGCTGGCTCGCTTGCTCTCATATCTGGCTAGCTCGCTTGCTCTCTTGTCTTGCTCGCTCTCTTATCTGGCTCGCTCTCATATCTGGCTGGCTCGCTTGCTCTCATATCTGGCTCGCTCGCTTGCTCTCATATCTGGCTCGCTTGCTCTCATGTCTGGCTCGCTCGCATATCTGGCTCGCTCGCTTGCTCTCATATCTGGCTCGCTCGCTTGCTTAATTGCCTGGCTCGCTCTCTTTTCTGCCTCGCTCTCTCTCACATCTGGCTCGCTCGCTGCTCTCTTGTCTGACTCGCTCTCTTATCTGGCTCGCTCGCATATCTTGCTCGCTCGCTCGAACATCTGGCTCACTCGCTTGCTCTCTTGTCTGGCTCGCTCTCTAATCTGTCTCGCTCTCACATCTGGCTTGCTCGCTTGCTCTCATATCTGGCTCGCTCGCTTGCACTATTGTCTGGCTCGCTCTTTTATCTGGTTCACTCGCATATCTGGCTCACTCGCTCTCAAATCTGGCTGGCTCGCTTGCTCTCATATCTGGCTAGCTCGCTTGCTCTCTTGTCTTGCTCGCTCTCTTATCTGGCTCGCTCTCATATGTGGCTGGCTCGCTTTCTCTCATATCTGGCTCGCTCGCTTGCTCTCATATCTGGCTCGCTTGCTCTCATGTCTGGCTCGCTCGCATGTCTGGCTCGCTCGCTTGCTCTCATATCTGGCTCACTCGCTTGCTTAATTGCCTGGCTCGCTCTCTTATCTGCCTCGCTCTCTCTCACATCTGGCTCGCTCGCTGCTCTCTTGTCTGACTCGCTCTCTTATCTGGCTCGCTCGCATATCTTGCTCGCTCGCTCTAACATCTGGCTCACTCGCTTGCTCTCTTGTCTGGCTCGCTCTCTAATCTGTCTCGCTCTCACATCTGGCTTGCTCGCTTGCTCTCATATCTGGCTCGCTCGCTTGCTCTCTTGTCTGGCTCGCTCTCTTATCTGGCTTGCTCGCTAACATATCTGGCTCGCTGGCTTGCTCTCTTGTCTGGCTCGCTCTCTTATCTGGCTCCCTCGCTTGCATAACTGGCTAGCTCGCTCTCATATCTGGCTCGTTCGCTTTCTCCCATATCTGGATCGCTCGCTCACATATCTGTCTCGCTCGCTTGCTCTCTTGTCTGGTTCTCTCTCTTATCTGGCTCGCTCTCATATCTGGCTTGCTCGCTTGCTCTCATATCTGTCTCGCTCGCTTGCTCTCATATCTGGCTCGCTCGCTTGCTCTCTTGTCAGGCTCGCTCTCTTATCTGGCTCCATCGCATATCTGGCTCGCTCGCATATCTGGCTCGCTCGCTCTCACATCTGATTTGCTCACTTGTTCTCATATCTGGCTAGCTCGCTTGCTCTCTTGTCTGACTCACTCTCTTATCTGGCTCGCTCGCATTTCTGGCTAGCTCGCTCTCATATCTGGCTCGCTCGCTTGCTCTCATATCTGTCTCGCTTGCTTGCTCTCAAATCTGGCTCGCTCGCTTGCTCTCTTGTCTGGCTCGCTCTCTTATTTGGCTCGCTCGCATATCTGGCTCGCTCGCTCTCACATCTGGCTCGCTCGCTTGCTCTCACATCTGGCTCGCTCGCTTGCTCTCTTTTCTGGCTCACTCTCTTATCTGGCTCGCTCGCATATCTGGCTCGCTCGCTGTCACATCTGGCTCGCTCGCGTGCTCTCATATCTGGCTCGCTCGCTTGCTCTCTTGTCTGGCTCGCTCTCTTATCTGTCTCGCTCTCACATCTGGCTCGCTCGCTTGCTCTCATATCTGGCTCGCTCGCATGCTCTCTTGTCTGGCTCGCTCTCTTATCTGGCTTGTTTGCTCTCATATCTTGCTCGCTCGCTTGCTCTCATGTCTGGCTCGCTCACTCTCATATCTGTCTAGCTCGCTTGCTCTCTTGTCTGGTTCGCTCTTTTATCTGGCTTGCTCTGACATCTGGCTCGCTCGCTTGCTCTCTTGTCTGGCTCGCTCTCTTATCTGGCTCGCTCACTCTCATATCTGGCTTGCTCGCTTGCTCTCATGTATTGCTCGCTCGCTCTCATGTATTGCTCGCTCACTTGCTCTCATGTCTGGCTCACTCGCTCTCATATCTGGCTCGCTCGCTTACTCTCTTGTCTGGCTCTCTCACTTAAATGGCTCGCTCGCTCATCTGGCTAGCTCGCTCTCATATGTGGCTCGCTCACTCTGATATCTCGCTCGCTCGCTTGCTCTCTTGTCTGGTTCGCTCTCTTATCTGGCTTGCTCTCATATCTGGCTTGCTCGCTTGCTCTCATATCTGGCTCGCTCGCTTGCTCTCATATGTGTCTCGCTCGCTTGCTCTCTTGTCTGGCTCGCTCTCTTAACTGGCTCGCTCGCATATCTGGCTCGCTCACTCTCACCTCTGGCTCGCTCGCTTGCTCTCATGTCTGGCTCGCTCGCTTGCTCTATTGTCTGGCTCACTCTCTTATCTGGCTCGCTCTCACATCTGGCTCGCTCGCTTGCTCTCTTGTCTGGCTCGCTCTCTTATCTGGCTCGCTCTCATATCTGGCTCGCTCGCTTGCTCTCATATCTGGCTCGCTCGCTTGCTCTCTTTTATGGCTCGCTCGCATATCTGGCTCGCTCGCTCTCACATCTGGCTCGCTCGCTTGCTCTCTTGTCTGGCTCGCTCTCTTATCTGGCTCGCTCGCATATCTGGCTCGCTCGCATATCTAGCTCCCTCGCTCTCAAATCTGGTTTGCTCGCTTGTTCTCATATCTGGCTAGCTCGCTTGCTCTCTTGTCTGGCTCATTCTCTTATCTGGCTCGCTCGCATATCTGGCTAGCTCGCTCTCATATCTGGCTCGCTCGCTTGCTCTCATATCTGACTCGCTCCCTTTCTCTCATTTCTGGCTTGCTCGCTTGCTCTCTTGTCTGGCTCGCTCTCTTATCTTGCTCGCTCGCATATCTGGCTCGCTCGCTCTCAAATCTGGCTTGCTCGCTCTCATATCTGGCTAGATCGCTTTCTCTCTTGTCTTGCTCGCTCTCTTATCTGTCTCGCTCGCTCTCATATCTGGCTGGCTCGCTTGTTCTCATATCTGGCTCGCTCGCTCTCATGTCTGGCTCGCTCGTATATCTGGATCGCTCGCTTGCTCTCATATCTGGCTCGCTCGCTTGCTTAATTGTCTGGCTCGCTCTCTTATATGCCTCGCTCTCTCTCACATCTGGCTTGCTCAATTACTCTCTTATCTGTTTCGCTCTCACATCTGGCTCGCTTGCTTTCTCTCATATCTGGCTCGCTCGCTCGCTCTCTTATCTGGCTCCATCGCATATCTGGCTCCATCGCATATCTGGCTCGCTCGCATATCTGGCTCGCTCGCTCTCACATCTGATTTGCTCGCTTGTTCTCATATCTGGCTAGCTCGCTTGCTCTCTTGTCTGACTCACTCTCTTATCTGGCTCGCTCGCATATCTGGCTAGCTCGCTCTCATATCTGGCTCGCTCGATTGCTCTCATATCTGTCTCGCTTGCTTGCTCTCAAATCTGGCTCGCTCGCTTGCTCTCTTGTCTGGCTCGCTCTCTTATTTGGCTCGCTCGCATATCTGGCTCGCTCGCTCTCACATCTGGCTCGCTCGCTTGCTCTCATATCTGGCTCGCTCGCTTGCTCTCTTTTCTGGCTCACTCTCTTATCTGGCTCGCTCGCATATCTGGCTCACTCGCTCTCACATCTGGCTCGCTCGCGTGCTCTCATATCTGGCTCGCTCGCTTGCTCTCTTGTCTGGCTCGCTCTCTTATCTGTCTCGCTCTCACATCTGGCTCGCTCGCTTGCTCTCATATCTGGCTCGCTCGCATGCTCTCTTGTCTGGCTCGCTCTCTTATCTGGCTTGTTCGCTCTCATATCTTGCTCGCTCGCTTGCTCTCATGTCTGGCTCGCTCACTCTCATATCTGTCTAGCTTGCTTGCTCTCTTGTCTGGCTTGCTCTGACATCTGGCTCGCTCGCTTGCTCTCTTGTCTGGCTCGCTCTCTTATCTGGCTCGCTCACTCTCATATCTGGCTTGCTCGCTTGCTCTCATGTATTGCTCGCTCGCTCTCATGTATTGCTCGCTCACTTGCTCTCATGTCTGGCTCACTCGCTCTCATATCTGGCTCGCTCGCTTACTCTCTTGTCTGGCTCTCTCACTTAAATGGCTCGCTCGCTCATCTGGCTAGCTCGCTCTCATATGTGGCTCGCTCACTCTGATATCTCGCTCGCTCGCTTGCTCTCTTGTCTGGTTCGCTCTCTTATCTGGCTTGCTCTCATATCTGGCTTGCTCGCTTGCTCTCATATTTGGCTCGCTCGCTTGCTCTCATATGTGTCTCGCTCGCTTGCTCTCTTGTCTGGCTCGCTCTCTTAACTGGCTCGCTCGCATATCTGGCTCGCTCACTCTCACCTCTGGCTCGCTCGCTTGCTCTCATGTCTGGCTCGCTCGCTTGCTCTATTGTCTGGCTCACTCTCTTATCTGGCTCGCTCTCACATCTGGCTCGCTCGCTTGCTCTCTTGTCTGGCTCGCTCTCTTATCTGGCTCGCTCTCATATCTGGCTCGCTCGCTTGCTCTCATATCTGGCTCGCTCGCTTGCTCTCTTTTATGGCTCGCTCGCATATCTGGCTCGCTCGCTCTCACATCTGGCTCGCTCGCTTGCTCTCATATCTGACTCGCTCCCTTGCTCTCATTTCTGGCTTGCTCGCTTGCTCTCTTGTCTGGCTCGCTCTCTTATCTTGCTCGCTCGCATATCTGGCTCGCTCGCTCTCAAATCTGGCTTGCTCGCTCTCATATCTGGCTAGCTCGCTTGCTCTCTTGTCTTGCTCGCTCTCTTATCTGTCTCGCTCGCTCTCATATCTGGCTGGCTCGCTTGTTCTCATATCTGGCTCGCTCGCTCTCATGTCTGGCTCGCTCGTATATCTGGATCGCTCGCTTGCTCTCATATCTGGCTCGCTCGCTTGCTTAATTGTCTGGCTCGCTCTCTTATATGCCTCGCTCTCTCTCACATCTGGCTTGCTCAATTACTCTCTTATCTGTTTCGCTCTCACATCTGGCTCGCTTGCTTTCTCTCATATCTGGCTCGCTCGCTTGCTCTCTTGTCTGGCTCGCTCTCTTATCTGGCTCCATCGCATATCTGGCTCGCTCGCATATCTGGCTCGCTCGCTCTCACATCTGATTTGCTCGCTTGTTCTCATATCTGGCTAGCTCGCTTGCTCTCTTGTCTGACTCACTCTCTTATCTGGCTCGCTCGCATATCTGGCTAGCTCGCTCTCAAATCTGGCTCGCTCGCTTGCTCTCTTGTCTGGCTCGCTCTCTTATTTGGCTCGCTCGCATATCTGGCTCGCTCGCTCTCACATCTGGCTCGCTCGCTTGCTCTCATATCTGGCTCGCTCGCTTGCTCTCTTTTCTGGCTCACTCTCTTATCTGGCTCGCTCGCATATCTGGCTCACTCGCTCTCACATCTGGCTCGCTCGCGTGCTCTCATATCTGGCTCGCTCGCTTGCTCTCTTGTCTGGCTCGCTCTCTTATCTGTCTCGCTCTCACATCTGGCTCGCTCGCTTGCTCTCATATCTGGCTCGCTCGCATGCTCTCTTGTCTGGCTCGCTCTCTTATCTGGCTTGTTCGCTCTCATATCTTGCTCGCTCGCTTGCTCTCATGTCTGGCTCGCGCACTCTCATATCTGTCTAGCTTGCTTGCTCTCTTGTCTGGCTTGCTCTGACATCTGGCTCGCTCGCTTGCTCTCTTGTCTGGCTCGCTCTCTTATCTGGCTCGCTCACTCTCATATCTGGCTTGCTCGCTTGCTCTCATGTATTGCTCGCTCGCTCTCATGTATTGCTCGCTCACTTGCTCTCATGTCTGGCTCACTCGCTCTCATATCTGGCTCGCTCGCTTACTCTCTTGTCTGGCTCTCTCACTTAAATGGCTCGCTCGCTCATCTGGCTAGCTCGCTCTCATATGTGGCTCGCTCACTCTGATATCTCGCTCGCTCGCTTGCTCTCTTGTCTGGTTCGCTCTCTTATCTGGCTTGCTCTCATATCTGGCTTGCTCGCTTGCTCTCATATCTGGCTCGCTCGCTTGCTCTCATATGTGTCTCGCTCGCTTGCTCTCTTGTCTGGCTCGCTCTCTTAACTGGCTCGCTCGCATATCTGGCTCGCTCACTCTCACCTCTGGCTCGCTCGCTTGCTCTCATGTCTGGCTCGCTCGCTTGCTCTATTGTCTGGCTCACTCTCTTATCTGGCTCGCTCTCACATCTGGCTCGCTCGCTTGCTCTCTTGTCTGGCTCGCTCTCTTATCTGGCTCGCTCTCATATCTGGCTCGCTCGCTTGCCCTCATATCTGGCTCGCTCGCTTGCTCTCTTTTATGGCTCGCTCGCATATCTGGCTCGCTCGCTCTCATATCTGGCTCGCTCGCTTGCACTATTGTCTGGCTCGCTCTTTTATCTGGTTCACTCGCATATCTGGCTCACTCGCTCTCAAATCTGGCTGGCTCGCTTGCTCTCATATCTGGCTAGCTCGCTTGCTCTCTTGTCTTGCTCGCTCTCTTATCTGGCTCGCTCTCATATCTGGCTGGCTCGCTTGCTCTCATATCTGGCTCGCTCGCTTGCTCTCATATCTGGCTCGCTTGCTCTCATGTCTGGCTCGCTCGCATATCTGGCTCGCTCGCTTGCTCTCATATCTGGCTCGCTCGCTTGCTTAATTGCCTGGCTCGCTCTCTTATCTGCCTCGCTCTCTCTCACATCTGGCTCGCTCGCTGCTCTCTTGTCTGACTCGCTCTCTTATCTGGCTCGCTCGCATATCTTGCTCGCTCGCTCTAACATCTGGCTCACTCGCTTGCTCTCTTGTCTGGCTCGCTCTCTAATCTGTCTCGCTCTTACATCTGGCTTGCTCGCTTGCTCTCATATCTGGCTCGCTCGCTTGCACTATTGTCTGGCTCGCTCTTTTATCTGGTTCACTCGCATATCTGGCTCACTCGCTCTCAAATCTGGCTGGCTCGCTTGCTCTCATATCTGGCTAGCTCGCTTGCTCTCTTGTCTTGCTCGCTCTCTTATCTGGCTCGCTCTCATATGTGGCTGGCTCGCTTTCTCTCATATCTGGCTCGCTCGCTTGCTCTCATATCTGGCTCGCTTGCTCTCATGTCTGGCTCGCTCGCATATCTGGCTCGCTCGCTTGCTCTCATATCTGGCTCACTCGCTTGCTTAATTGCCTGGCTCGCTCTCTTATCTGCCTCGCTCTCTCTCACATCTGGCTCGCTCGCTGCTCTCTTGTCTGACTCGCTCTCTTATCTGGCTCGCTCGCATATCTTGCTCGCTTGCTCTAACATCTGGCTCACTCGCTTGCTCTCTTGTCTGGCTCGCTCTCTAATCTGTCTCGCTCTCACATCTGGCTTGCTCGCTTGCTCTCATATCTGGCTCGCTCGCTTGCTCTCTTGTCTGGCTCGCTCTCTTATCTGGCTTGCTCGCTAACATATCTGGCTCGCTGGCTTGCTCTCTTGTCTGGCTCGCTCTCTTATCTGGCTCCCTCGCTTGCATAACTGGCTAGCTCGCTCTCATATCTGGCTCGTTCGCTTTCTCCCATATCTGGATCGCTCGCTCACATATCTGTCTCGCTCGCTTGCTCTCTTGTCTGGTTCTCTCTCTTATCTGGCTCGCTCTCATATCTGGCTTGCTCGCTTGCTCTCATATCTGTCTCGCTCGCTTGCTCTCATATCTGGCTCGCTCGCTTGCTCTCTTGTCAGGCTCGCTCTCTTATCTGGCTCCATCGCATATCTGGCTCGCTCGCATATCTGGCTCGCTCGCTCTCACATCTGATTTGCTCACTTGTTCTCATATCTGGCTAGCTCGCTTGCTCTCTTGTCTGACTCACTCTCTTATCTGGCTCGCTCGCATTTCTGGCTAGCTCGCTCTCATATCTGGCTCGCTCGCTTGCTCTCATATCTGTCTCGCTTGCTTGCTCTCAAATCTGGCTCGCTCGCTTGCTCTCTTGTCTGGCTCGCTCTCTTATTTGGCTCGCTCGCATATCTGGCTCGCTCGCTCTCACATCTGGCTCGCTCGCTTGCTCTCACATCTGGCTCGCTCGCTTGCTCTCTTTTCTGGCTCACTCTCTTATCTGGCTCGCTCGCATATCTGGCTCGCTCGCTGTCACATCTGGCTCGCTCGCGTGCTCTCATATCTGGCTCGCTCGCTTGCTCTCTTGTCTGGCTCGCTCTCTTATCTGTCTCGCTCTCACATCTGGCTCGCTCGCTTGCTCTCATATCTGGCTCGCTCGCATGCTCTCTTGTCTGGCTCGCTCTCTTATCTGGCTTGTTTGCTCTCATATCTTGCTCGCTCGCTTGCTCTCATGTCTGGCTCGCTCACTCTCATATCTGTCTAGCTCGCTTGCTCTCTTGTCTGGCTCGCTCTTTTATCTGGCTTGCTCTGACATCTGGCTCGCTCGCTTGCTCTCTTGTCTGGCTCGCTCTCTTATCTGGCTCGCTCACTCTCATATCTGGCTTGCTCGCTTGCTCTCATGTATTGCTCGCTCGCTCTCATGTATTGCTCGCTCACTTGCTCTCATGTCTGGCTCACTCGCTCTCATATCTGGCTCGCTCGCTTACTCTCTTGTCTGGCTCTCTCACTTAAATGGCTCGCTCGCTCATCTGGCTAGCTCGCTCTCATATGTGGCTCGCTCACTCTGATATCTCGCTCGCTCGCTTGCTCTCTTGTCTGGTTCGCTCTCTTATCTGGCTTGCTCTCATATCTGGCTTGCTCGCTTGCTCTCATATCTGGCTCGCTCGCTTGCTCTCATATGTGTCTCGCTCGCTTGCTCTCTTGTCTGGCTCGCTCTCTTAACTGGCTCGCTCGCATATCTGGCTCGCTCACTCTCACCTCTGGCTCGCTCGCTTGCTCTCATGTCTGGCTCGCTCGCTTGCTCTATTGTCTGGCTCACTCTCTTATCTGGCTCGCTCTCACATCTGGCTCGCTCGCTTGCTCTCTTGTCTGGCTCGCTCTCTTATCTGGCTCGCTCTCATATCTGGCTCGCTCGCTTGCTCTCATATCTGGCTCGCTCGCTTGCTCTCTTTTATGGCTCGCTCGCATATCTGGCTCGCTCGCTCTCACATCTGGCTCGCTCGCTTGCTCTCTTGTCTGGCTCGCTCTCTTATCTGGCTCGCTCGCATATCTGGCTCGCTCGCATATCTAGCTCCCTCGCTCTCAAATCTGGTTTGCTCGCTTGTTCTCATATCTGGCTAGCTCGCTTGCTCTCTTGTCTGGCTCATTCTCTTATCTGGCTCGCTCGCATATCTGGCTAGCTCGCTCTCATATCTGGCTCGCTCGCTTGCTCTCATATCTGACTCGCTCCCTTTCTCTCATTTCTGGCTTGCTCGCTTGCTCTCTTGTCTGGCTCGCTCTCTTATCTTGCTCGCTCGCATATCTGGCTCGCTCGCTCTCAAATCTGGCTTGCTCGCTCTCATATCTGGCTAGCTCGCTTTCTCTCTTGTCTTGCTCGCTTTCTTATCTGTCTCGCTCGCTCTCATATCTGGCTGGCTCGCTTGTTCTCATATCTGGCTCGCTCGCTCTCATGTCTGGCTCGCTCGTATATCTGGATCGCTCGCTTGCTCTCATATCTGGCTCGCTCGCTTGCTTAATTGTCTGGCTCGCTCTCTTATATGCCTCGCTCTCTCTCACATCTGGCTTGCTCAATTACTCTCTTATCTGTTTCGCTCTCACATCTGGCTCGCTTGCTTTCTCTCATATCTGGCTCGCTCGCTCGCTCTCTTATCTGGCTCCATCGCATATCTGGCTCCATCGCATATCTGGCTCGCTCGCATATCTGGCTCGCTCGCTCTCACATCTGATTTGCTCGCTTGTTCTCATATCTGGCTAGCTCGCTTGCTCTCTTGTCTGACTCACTCTCTTATCTGGCTCGCTCGCATATCTGGCTAGCTCGCTCTCATATCTGGCTCGCTCGATTGCTCTCATATCTGTCTCGCTTGCTTGCTCTCAAATCTGGCTCGCTCGCTTGCTCTCTTGTCTGGCTCGCTCTCTTATTTGGCTCGCTCGCATATCTGGCTCGCTCGCTCTCACATCTGGCTCGCTCGCTTGCTCTCATATCTGGCTCGCTCGCTTGCTCTCTTTTCTGGCTCACTCTCTTATCTGGCTCGCTCGCATATCTGGCTCACTCGCTCTCACATCTGGCTCGCTCGCGTGCTCTCATATCTGGCTCGCTCGCTTGCTCTCTTGTCTGGCTCGCTCTCTTATCTGTCTCGCTCTCACATCTGGCTCGCTCGCTTGCTCTCATATCTGGCTCGCTCGCATGCTCTCTTGTCTGGCTCGCTCTCTTATCTGGCTTGTTCGCTCTCATATCTTGCTCGCTCGCTTGCTCTCATGTCTGGCTCGCTCACTCTCATATCTGTCTAGCTTGCTTGCTCTCTTGTCTGGCTTGCTCTGACATCTGGCTCGCTCGCTTGCTCTCTTGTCTGGCTCGCTCTCTTATCTGGCTCGCTCACTCTCATATCTGGCTTGCTCGCTTGCTCTCATGTATTGCTCGCTCGCTCTCATGTATTGCTCGCTCACTTGCTCTCATGTCTGGCTCACTCGCTCTCATATCTGGCTCGCTCGCTTACTCTCTTGTCTGGCTCTCTCACTTAAAGTGCTCGCTCGCTCATCTGGCTAGCTCGCTCTCATATGTGGCTCGCTCACTCTGATATCTCGCTCGCTCGCTTGCTCTCTTGTCTGGTTCGCTCTCTTATCTGGCTTGCTCTCATATCTGGCTTGCTCGCTTGCTCTCATATTTGGCTCGCTCGCTTGCTCTCATATGTGTCTCGCTCGCTTGCTCTCTTGTCTGGCTCGCTCTCTTAACTGGCTCGCTCGCATATCTGGCTCGCTCACTCTCACCTCTGGCTCGCTCGCTTGCTCTCATGTCTGGCTCGCTCGCTTGCTCTATTGTCTGGCTCACTCTCTTATCTGGCTCGCTCTCACATCTGGCTCGCTCGCTTGCTCTATTGTCTGGCTCGCTCTCTTATCTGGCTCGCTCTCATATCTGGCTCGCTCGCTTGCTCTCATATCTGGCTCGCTCGCTTGCTCTCTTTTATGGCTCGCTCGCATATCTGGCTCGCTCGCTCTCACATCTGGCTCGCTCGCTTGCTCTCATATCTGACTCGCTCCCTTGCTCTCATTTCTGGCTTGCTCGCTTGCTCTCTTGTCTGGCTCGCTCTCTTATCTTGCTCGCTCGCATATCTGGCTCGCTCGCTCTCAAATCTGGCTTGCTCGCTCTCATATCTGGCTAGCTCGCTTGCTCTCTTGTCTTGCTCGCTCTCTTATCTGTCTCGCTCGCTCTCATATCTGGCTGGCTCGCTTGTTCTCATATCTGGCTCGCTCGCTCTCATGTCTGGCTCGCTCGTATATCTGGATCGCTCGCTTGCTCTCATATCTGGCTCGCTCGCTTGCTTAATTGTCTGGCTCGCTCTCTTATATGCCTCGCTCTCTCTCACATCTGTCTTGCTCAATTACTCTCTTATCTGTTTCGCTCTCACATCTGGCTCGCTTGCTTTCTCTCATATCTGGCTCGCTCGCTTGCTCTCTTGTCTGGCTCGCTCTCTTATCTGGCTCCATCGCATATCTGGCTCGCTCGCATATCTGGCTCGCTCGCTCTCACATCTGATTTGCTCGCTTGTTCTCATATCTGGCTAGCTCGCTTGCTCTCTTGTCTGACTCACTCTCTTATCTGGCTCGCTCGCATATCTGGCTAGCTCGCTCTCATATCTGGCTCGCTCGCTTGCTCTCATATCTGTCTCGCTCGCTTGCTCTCTTTTCTGGCTCACTCTCTTATCTGGCTCGCTCGCATATCTGGCTCACTCGCTCTCACATCTGGCTCGCTCGCGTGCTCTCATATCTGGCTCGCTCGCTTGCTCTCTTGTCTGGCTCGCTCTCTTATCTGTCTCGCTCTCACATCTGGCTCGCTCGCTTGCTCTCATATCTGGCTCGCTCGCATGCTCTCTTGTCTGGCTCGCTCTCTTATCTGGCTTGTTCGCTCTCATATCTTGCTCGCTCGCTTGCTCTCATGTCTGGCTCGCTCACTCTCATATCTGTCTAGCTTGCTTGCTCTCTTGTCTGGCTTGCTCTGACATCTGGCTCGCTCGCTTGCTCTCTTGTCTGGCTCGCTCTCTTATCTGGCTCGCTCACTCTCATATCTGGCTTGCTCGCTTGCTCTCATGTATTGCTCGCTCGCTCTCATGTATTGCTCGCTCACTTGCTCTCATGTCTGGCTCACTCGCTCTCATATCTGGCTCGCTCGCTTACTCTCTTGTCTGGCTCTCTCACTTAAATGGCTCGCTCGCTCATCTGGCTAGCTCGCTCTCATATGTGGCTCGCTCACTCTGATATCTCGCTCGCTCGCTTGCTCTCTTGTCTGGTTTGCTCTCTTATCTGGCTTGCTCTCATATCTGGCTTGCTCGCTTGCTCTCATATCTGGCTCGCTCGCTTGCTCTCATATGTGTCTCGCTCGCTTGCTCTCTTGTCTGGCTCGCTCTCTTAACTGGCTCGCTCGCATATCTGGCTCGCTCACTCTCACCTCTGGCTCGCTCGCTTGCTCTCATGTCTGGCTCGCTCGCTTGCTCTATTGTCTGGCTCACTCTCTTATCTGGCTCGCTCTCACATCTGGCTCGCTCGCTTGCTCTCTTGTCTGGCTCGCTCTCTTATCTGGCTCGCTCTCATATCTGGCTCGCTCGCTTGCTCTCATATCTGGCTCGCTCGCTTGCTCTCTTTTATGGCTCGCTCGCATATCTGGCTCGCTCGCTCTCACATCTGGCTCGCTCGCTTGCTCTCTTGTCTGGCTCGCTCTCTTATCTGGCTCGCTCGCATATCTGGGTCGCTCGCATATCTAGCTCCCTCGCTCTCAAATCTGGTTTGCTCGCTTGTTCTCATATCTGGCTAGCTCGCTTGCTCTCTTGTCTGGCTCATTCTCTTATCTGGCTCGCTCGCATATCTGGCTAGCTCGCTCTCATATCTGGCTCGCTCGCTTGCTCTCATATCTGACTCGCTCCCTTGCTCTCATTTCTGGCTTGCTCGCTTGCTCTCTTGTCTGGCTCGCTCTCTTATCTTGCTCGCTCGCATATCTGGCTCGCTCGCTCTCAAATCTGGCTTGCTCGCTCTCATATCTGGCTAGCTCGCTTGCTCTCTTGTCTTGCTCGCTTTCTTATCTGTCTCGCTCGCTCTCATATCTGGCTGGCTCGCTTGTTCTCATATCTGGCTCGCTCGCTCTCATGTCTGGCTCGCTCGTATATCTGGATCGCTCGCTTGCTCTCATATCTGGCTCGCTCGCTTGCTTAATTGTCTGGCTCGCTCTCTTATATGCCTCGCTCTCTCTCACATCTGGCTTGCTCAATTACTCTCTTATCTGTTTCGCTCTCACATCTGGCTCGCTTGCTTTCTCTCATATCTGGCTCGCTCGCTTGCTCTCTTGTCTGGCTCGCTCTCTTATCTGGCTCCATCGCATATCTGGCTCGCTCGCATATCTGGCTCGCTCGCTCTCACATCTGATTTGCTCGCTTGTTCTCATATCTGGCTAGCTCGCTTGCCCTCTTGTCTGACTCACTCTCTTATCTGGCTCGCTCGCATATCTGGCTAGCTCGCTCTCATATCTGGCTCGCTCGCTTGCTCTCATATCTGTCTCGCTTGCTTGCTCTCAAATCTGGCTCGCTCGCTTGCTCTCTTGTCTGGCTCGCTCTCTTATTTGGCTCGCTCGCATATCTGGCTCGCTCGCTCTCACATCTGGCTCGCTCGCTTGCTCTCATATCTGGCTCGCTCGCTTGCTCTCTTTTCTGGCTCACTCTCTTATCTGGCTCGCTCGCATATCTGGCTCACTCGCTCTCACATCTGGCTCGCTCGCGTGCTCTCATATCTGGCTCGCTCGCTTGCTCTCTTGTCTGGCTCGCTCTCTTATCTGTCTCACTCTCACATCTGGCTCGCTCGCTTGCTCTCATATCTGGCTCGCTCGCATGCTCTCTTGTCTGGCTCGCTCTCTTATCTGGCTTGTTCGCTCTCATATCTTGCTCGCTCGCTTGCTCTCATGTCTGGCTCGCTCACTCTCATATCTGTCTAGCTCGCTTGCTCTCTTGTCTGGCTTGCTCTGACATCTGGCTCGCTCGCTTGCTCTCTTGTCTGGCTCGCTCTCTTATCTGGCTCGCTCACTCTCATATCTGGCTTGCTCGCTTGCTCTCATGTATTGCTCGCTCGCTCTCATGTATTGCTCGCTCACTTGCTCTCATGTCTGGCTCACTCGCTCTCATATCTGGCTCGCTCGCTTACTGTCTTGTCTGGCTCTCTCACTTAAATGGCTCGCTCGCTCATCTGGCTAGCTCGCTCTCATATGTGGCTCGCTCACTCTGATATCTCGCTTGCTCGCTTGCTCTCTTGTCTGGTTCGCTCTCTTATCTGGCTTGCTCTCATATCTGGCTTGCTCGCTTGCTCTCATATCTGGCTCGCTCGCTTGCTCTCATATGTGTCTCGCTCGCTTGCTCTCTTGTCTGGCTTGCTCTCTTAACTGGCTCGCTCGCATATCTGGCTCGCTCACTCTCACCTCTGGCTCGCTCGCTTGCTCTCATGTCTGGCTCGCTTGCTTGCTCTATTGTCTGGCTCACTCTCTTATCTGGCTCGCTCTCACATCTGGCTCGCTCGCTTGCTCTCTTGTCTGGCTCGCTCTCTTATCTGGCTCGCTCTCATATCTGGCTCGCTCGCTTGCTCTCATGTCTGGCTCGCTCGCTCTCATATCTGGCTCGCTCGCTTGCTCTCTTGTCTGGCTCGCTCTCTTATATGGCTCGCTCGCATATCTGGCTCGCTCGCTCTCACATCTGGCTCTCTCGCTTGCTCTCTTGTCTGGCTCCCTCTCATCTGGCAAGCTTGCTCTCATATCTGGCTTGCTAGCTTGCTCTCTTGTCTGGCTCGCTCTCTTATTTGGCTCGCTCGCAAATCTGGCTCGCTCGCTCTCACATCTGGCTCGCTCGCTTGCTCTCATATCTGGCTCGCTCGCTTGCTCTCTTGTTTGGCTGGCTCTCTTATCTGGCTCGCTCTCACATCTGGCTCGCTCGCTTGCTCTCATATCTGGCTCGCTCGCTTGCTCTCTTGTCTAGCTCGCTCTCTTATCTGGCTCGCTCTCATATCTGGCTCGCTTGCTTGCTCTCATATCTGGCTTGCTCGCTTGCTCTCTTTTATGGCTCGCTCGCATATCTGGCTCGCTCGCTCTCACATCTGGCTCGCTCGCTTGCTCTCTTGTCTGGCTCGCTCTCTTATCTGGCTCGCTCGCATATCTGGCTCGCTCGCATATCTAGCTCCCTCGCTCTCAAATCTGGTTTGCTCGCTTGTTCTCATATCTGGCTAGCTCGCTTGCTCTCTTGTCTGGCTCATTCTCTTATCTGGCTCGCTCGCATATCTGGCTAGCTCGCTCTCACATCTGGCTCGCTCGCGTGCTCTCATATCTGGCTCGCTCGCTTGCTCTCTTGTCTGGCTCGCTCTCTTATCTGTCTCGCTCTCACATCTGGCTCGCTCGCTTGCTCTCATATCTGGCTCGCTCGCTTGCTCTCTTTTCTGGCTCACTCTCTTATCTGGCTCGCTCGCATATCTGGCTCACTCGCTCTCACATCTGGCTCGCTCGCGTGCTCTCATATCTGGCTCGCTCGCTTGCTCTCTTGTCTGGCTCGCTCTCTTATCTGTCTCGCTCTCACATCTGGCTCGCTCGCTTGCTCTCATATCTGGCTCGCTCGCATGCTCTCTTGTCTGGCTCGCTCTCTTATCTGGCTTGTTCGCTCTCATATCTTGCTCGCTCGCTTGCTCTCATGTCTGGCTCGCTCACTCTCATATCTGTCTAGCTTGCTTGCTCTCTTGTCTGGCTTGCTCTGACATCTGGCTCGCTCGCTTGCTCTCTTGTCTGGCTCGCTCTCTTATCTGGCTCGCTCACTCTCATATCTGGCTTGCTCGCTTGCTCTCATGTATTGCTCGCTCGCTCTCATGTATTGCTCGCTCACTTGCTCTCATGTCTGGCTCACTCGCTCTCATATCTGGCTCGCTCGCTTACTCTCTTGTCTGGCTCTCTCACTTAAATGGCTCGCTCGCTCATCTGGCTAGCTCGCTCTCATATGTGGCTCGCTCACTCTGATATCTCGCTCGCTCGCTTGCTCTCTTGTCTGGCTCATTCTCTTATCTGGCTCGCTCGCATATCTGGCTAGCTCGCTCTCATATCTGGCTTGCTCGCTTGCTCTCATATCTGACTCGCTCCCTTGCTCTCATTTCTGGCTTGCTCGCTTGCTCTCTGGTCTGGCTCGCTCTCTTATCTTGCTCGCTCGCATATCTGGCTCGCTCGCTCTCAAATCTGGCTTGCTCGCTCTCATATCTGGCTAGCTCGCTTGCTCTCTTGTCTTGCTCGCTCTCTTATCTGTCTCGCTCGCTCTCATATCTGGCTGGCTCGCTTGTTCTCATATCTGGCTCGCTCGCTCTCATGTGTGGCTCGCTCGTATATCTGGATCGCTCGCTTGCTCTCATATCTGACTCGCTCGCTTGCTTAATTGTCTGGCTCGCTCTCTTATCTGCCTCGCTCTCTCTCACATCTGGCTTGCTCAATTACTCTCTTATCTGTTTCGCTCTCACATCTGGCTCGCTTGCTTTCTCTCATATCTGGCTCTCTCACTTGCTCTCTTGTCTGGCTCGCTCTCTTATCTTGCTTGCTCGCTAACATATCTGGCTCGCTCGCTGCTCTCTTGTCTGGCTCGCTCACTTATCTGGCTCGCTCGCATATCTGGCTCGCTCGCTCTCACATCTGGTTGGCTCGCTTGCTCTCATATCTGGCTCGATCGCTTGCTCTCTTGTCTGGCTTGCTTTCTTATCTGGCTCGCTCTAATATCTGGCTTGCTCGCTTGCTCTCATATCTGGCTCGCTCGCTTGCTCTCTTGTCTGTCTCGCTCTCTTTCATGGCTCGCTCGCATATTTGGCTCGCTCGCTCTCATATCTGGCTCGCTCACTTGCTCTCTTGTCTGGCTCGCTCTCTTATCTGGCTCGCTTGCTCTCATATCTGGCTCGCTCATTTGCTCTCATGTCTGGCTCGCTCGCTCTCATATCTGGCTCGCTCACTTGCTCTCTTGTCTGGCTCGCTCTCTTATCTGGCTCGCTCGCTCTCATATCTGTCTGGCTCGCTTGCTTTCTTGTCTGGTTCACTCTCTTATCTGGCACGCTCTCATATCTGGCTTGCTCGCTTGCTCTCATATCTGGCTCGCTCGCTTGCTCTCATATCTGACTCGTTCGCTTGCTCTCTTGTCTGGCTCGCTCTCTTATCTGGCTCGCTCTCTTATCTGGCTCGCTCGCTCGCATATCTGGCTCGCTCGCTTGCTCTCATGTCTGGCTCGCTCGTTCTCATATCTGGCTCGCTGGCTTACTCTCATTCCTTGCTTGCTCGCTCTCATATCTGGCTCGCTCGCTTGCTCTCTTTTCTGGCTCGCTCTCTTATCTGGCTCGCTCGTATATCTGGCTTGCTCGCTTGCTCTTATATCTGGCTCTCTTGCTCTCTTGTCTGTCTCGCTCTCTTATATGGCTCGCTTGCATATCTGGCTCGCTCGCTCTCACATCTGGCTCGTTCGCTTGCTCTCATATCTGGCTCGCTCGCTCGCTCTCCTGTCTGGCTCGCTCTCTTATCTGGCTCGCTCGCTCTCATATCTGGCTCGCTCGCTCGCTCTCCTGTCTGGCTCGCTCTCTTATCTGGCTCACTCGCTCGCATATCTGGCTCGTTCGCTCGCATATCTGGCTCGCTCTCTTATCTGGCTCGCTCGCATATCTGGCTCGCTCGCTCACATCTGGCTCGCTCGCTTGGTCTCATATCAGGCTTGCTCGCTTGCTCTCTTGTCTGGCTCGATCTCTTATCTGGCTCGCTCGCATATCTGGCTCGCTAGCTCACATCTGGCTCGCTCGCTTGCTCTCATATCTGGCTCGCTCGCTTGCTCTCTTGTCTGGCTCGCTCTCTTATCTGACTCGTTCGCATATCTGTCTCGCTCGCTCTCATATCTGGCACGCTCGCTTGCTCTCATGTCTGGCTCGCTCGCTCTCATATCTGGCTCGCTCGCTTGCTCTCATGTCTGGCTCGCTCTCTTATATGGCCCGCTCGCATATCTGGCTTGCTCGCTTGCTCTCATATCTGGCTCGCTCGCTTGCGCTCTTCTCTGGCTCGCTCTCTTATCTGGCCTGTTCGCTCGAAAATCTGCCTCGCTCGCAAATCTGGCTAGCTCGCTCTCATATATGGCTCGCTCGCTCACATATCTGGCTCGCTCGCTTGCTCTCATGTCCGGTTTTGCTCGCTGTCATATCTGTCTCGCTCGCTTGCTCTCTTGTCTGGTTCGCTTTCTTATCTGGCACGCTCTCATATCTGGCTCACTCGCTTGCTCTCATATCTGGCTCGCTCGCTTGCGCTCATATCTGGCTCGCTCTCTTGCTCTCTTGTCTGGCTCGCTCGCTTGCTCCCTTGTCTGGCTCGCTCTCTTGCTCTCATATCTGGCTTGCTCGCTTGCTGAAATATCTGGCTCGCTCGCTTGCTCTCTTGTCGGGCTCGCTCTCTTATCTGGCTCGCTCGCTAGCATATCTGGCTCGCTCGCTTGCTCTCTTGTCTGGCTCGCTCTCTTATTTGGCTCGCTCGCATATCTGGCTCGCTCGCTCTCACATCTGGCTCGCTCGCTTGCTCTCATATCTGGCTCGCTCGCTTGCTCTCTTTTCTGGCTCACTCTCTTATCTGGCTCGCTCGCATATCTGGCTCGCTCGCTCTCACATCTGGCTCGCTCGCGTGCTCTCATATCTGGCTCGCTCGCTTGCTCTCTTGTCTGGCTCGCTCTCTTATCTGTCTCGCTCTCACATCTGGCTCGCTCGCTTGCTCTCATATCTGGCTCGCTCGCATGCTCTCTTGTCTGGCTCGCTCTCTTATCTGGCTTGTTCGCTCTCATATCTTGCTTGCTCGCTTGCTCTCATGTCTGGCTCGCTCATTCTCATATCTGTCTAGCTCGCTTGCTCTCTTGTCTGGCTCGCTCTTTTATCTGGCTCGCTCACTCTCATATCTGGCTTGCTCGCTCGCTCTCATGTATTGCTCGCTCACTTGCTCTCATGTCTGGCTCACTCGCTCTCATATCTGGCTCGCTCGCTTACTCTCTTGTCTGGCTCTCTCACTTAAATGGCTCGCTAGCTCATCTGGCTAGCTCGCTCTCATATGTGGCTCGCTCACTCTGATATCTCGCTCGCTTGCTCTCTTGTCTGGTTCGCTCTCTTATCTGGCTCGCTCTCATATCTGGCTTGCTCGCTTGCTCTCATATCTGGCTCGCTCGCTTGCTCTCATATCTGGCTCGCTCGCTTGCTCTCTTGTCTGGCTCGCTCTCTTATCTGTCTCGCTCTCACATCTGGCTCGCTCGCTTGCTCTCATATCTGGCTCGCTCGCATGCTCTCTTGTCTGGCTCGCTCTCTTATCTGGCTTGTTCGCTCTCATATCTTGCTCGCTCGCTTGCTCTCATGTCTGGCTCGCTTACTCTCATATCTGTCTAGCTCGCTTGCTCTCTTGTCTGGCTCGCTCTTTTATCTGGCTTGCTCTGACATCTGGCTCGCTCGCTTGCTCTCTTGTCTGGCTCGCTCTCTTATCTGGCTCGCTCACTCTCATATCTGGCTTGCTCGCTCGCTCTCATGTATTGCTCGCTCACTTGCTCTCATGTCTGGCTCACTCGCTCTCATATCTGGCTCGCTCGCTTACTCTCTTGTCTGGCTCTCTCACTTAAATGGCTCGCTCGCTCATCTGGCTAGCTCGCTCTCATATGTGGCTCGCTCTCTCTGATATCTCACTCGCTCGCTTGCTCTCTTGTCTGGTTCGCTCTCTTATCTGGCTCGCTCTCATATCTGGCTTGCTCGCTTGCTCTCATATCTGGCTCGCTCGCTTGCTCTCATATGTGTCTCGTTCGCTTGCTCTCTTGTCTGGCTCGCTCTCTTAACTGGCTCGCTCGCATATCTGGCTCGCTCACTCTCACCTCTGGCTCGCTCGCTTGCTCTCATATCTGGCTCGCTCGCTTGCTCTCTTGTCTGGCTCGCTCTCTTATCTGGCTCGCTCTCACATCTGGCTCGCTCGCTTGCTCTCTTGTCTGGCTCGCTCTCTTATCTGGCTCTCTCGCTCTCATATCTGGCTCGCTCGCTTGCTCTCATGTCTGGCTCGCTCGCTCTCATATCTGGCTCACTCGCTTGCTCTCTTGTCTGGCTCGCTCTCTTATATGGCTCGCTCGCATATCTGGCTCGCTCGCTCTCACATCTGGCTCGCTCGCTTGCTCTCTTGTCTGGCTCCCTTTCTTATCTGGCAAGCTTGCTCTCATATCTGGCTTGCTAGCTTGCTCTCTTGTCTGGCTCGCTCTCTTATTTGGCTCGCTCGCAAATCTGGCTCGCTCGCTCTCACATCTGGCTCGCTCGCTTGCTCTCATATCTGGCTCGCTCGCTTGCTCTCTTGTTTGGCTGGCTCTCTTATCTGGCTCGCTCTCACATCTGGCTCGCTCTCACATCTGGCTCGCTCGCTTGCTGTCATATCTGGCTCGCTCGCTTGCTCTCTTGTCTGGCTCGCTCTCTTATCTGGCTCGCTCTCATATCTGGCTCACTCGCTTGCTCTCATATCTGGCTCGCTCGCTTGCTCTCTTGTCTAGCTCGCTCTCTTATATGGCTCGCTCTCATATCTGGCTCACTCGCTTGCTCTCATATCTGGCTCGCTCGCTTGCTCTCTTGTCTAGCTCGCTCTCTTATATGGCTCGCTCTCATATCTGGCTCGCTCGCTTGCTCTCATATCTGGCTCGCTCGCTTGCTCTCTTTTATGGCTCGCTCGCATATCTGGCTCGCTCGCTCTCACATCTGGCTCGCTCGCTTGCTCTCTTGTCTGGCTCGCTCTCTTATCTGGCTCGCTCGCTCTCATATCTGGCTCGCTCACTTACTCTCATGCCTGGCTCGCTCGCTCTCATATCTGGCTCGCTCGCTTGCTCTCATGTCTGGCTCACTCGCTCTCATATCTGGCTCGCTCGCTTGCTCTCTTGTCTGGCTCGCTCTCTTATTTGTTACGCTCTCATATCTGGCTTGCTCGCTTGCTCTCATATCTGGCTTGCTCACTTGCTCTCATATCTGTCTGGCTCGCTTGCTCTCTTGTCTGGCTTGCTCGCTCTCATATCTGTCTGGCTCGCTTGCTCTCTTGTCTGGTTTGCTCTCTTATCTGGCACGCTCTCATATCTGGCTCGCTCGCTAGCTCTCATATCTGTCTCGCTCACTTGCTCTCATATCTGGCTCGCTCGCTTGCTCTCATGTCTGGTTTTGCTCGCTGTCATATCTGTCTCACTCGCTTGCTCTCTTGTCTGGTTCACTTTCTTATCTGGCACGCTCTCATATCTGGCTCACTCGCTTGCTCTCATATCTGGCTCGCTCGCTTGCGCTCATATCTGGCTCGCTCTCTTGCTCTCTTGTCTGGCTCGCTCGCTTGCTCCCTTGTCTGGCTCGCTCTATTGCTCTCATATCTGGCTTGCTCGCTTGCTGAAATATCTGGCTCGCTCGCTTGCTCTCTTGTCTGGCTCGCTCTCTTATCTGGCTCGCTTGCTAGCATATCTGGCTCGCTCGCTTGCTCTCTTGTCTGGCTCGCTCTCTTATTTGGCTCGCTCGCATATCTGGCTCGCTCGCTCTCACATCTGGCTCGCTCGCTTGCTCTCATATCTGGCTCGCTCGCTTGCTCTCTTTTCTGGCTCACTCTCTTATCTGGCTCGCTCGCATATCTGGCTCGCTCGCTCTCACATCTGGCTCGCTCGCGTGCTCTCATATCTGGCTCGCTCGCTTGCTCTCTTGTCTGGCTCGCTCTCTTATCTGTCTCGCTCTCACATCTGGCTCGCTCGCTTGCTCTCATATCTGGCTCGCTCGCATGCTCTCTTGTCTGGCTCGCTCTCTTATCTGGCTTGTTCGCTCTCATATCTTGCTCGCTCGCTTGCTCTCATGTCTGGCTCGCTCACTCTCATATCTGTCTAGCTCGCTTGCTCTCTTGTCTGGCTCGCTCTTTTATCTGGCTTGCTCGACATCTGGCTCGCTCGCTTGCTCTCTTGTCTGGATCGCTCTCTTATCTGTCTCGCTCACTCTCATATCTGGCTTGCTCGCTTGCTCTCATGTATTGCTCGCTCGCTCTCATGTATTGCTCGCTCACTTGCTCTCATGTCTGGCTCACTTGCTCTCATATCTGGCTCGCTCGCTTACTCTCTTGTCTGGCTCTCTCACTTAAATGGCTCGCTCGCTCATTTGGCTAGCTCGCTCTCATATGTGGCTCGCTCACTCTGATATCTCGCTCGCTCACTTGCTCTCTTGTCTGGTTCGCTCTCTTATCTGGCTCGCTCTCATATCTGGCTTGCTCGCTTGCTCTCATATCTGGCTCGCTCGCTTGCTCTCATATGTGTCTCGCTCGCTTGCTCTCTTGTCTGGCTCTCTCTCTTAACTGGCTCGCTCGCATATCTGGCTCGCTCACTCTCACCTCTGGCTCGCTCGCTTGCTCTCATATCTGGCTCGCTCGCTTGCTCTCTTGTCTGGCTCGCTCTCATATCTGGCTCGCTCTCATATCTGGCTCGCTCGCTTGCTCTCATGTCTGGCTCGCTCGCTCTCATATCTGGCTCGCTCGCTTGCTCTCTTGTCTGGCTCGCTCTCTTATCTGGCTCGCTCGCTCTCATATCTGGCTCGCTCACTTACTCTCATGCCTGGCTCGCTCGCTCTCATATCTGGCTCGCTCGCTTGCTCTCATGTCTGGCTCACTCGCTCTCATATCTGGCTCGCTCGCTTGCTCTCTTGTCTGGCTCGCTCTCTTATTTGTTACGCTCTCATATCTGGCTTGCTCGCTTGCTCTCATATCTGGCTTGCTCACTTGCTCTCATATCTGTCTGGCTCGCTTGCTCTCTTGTCTGGCTTGCTCGCTCTCATATCTGTCTGGCTCGCTTGCTCTTTTGTCTGGTTTGCTCTCTTATCTGGCACGCTCTCATATCTGGCTCGCTCGCTAGCTCTCATATCTGTCTCGCTCACTTGCTCTCATATCTGGCTCGCTCGCTTGCTCTCTTGTGTGGCTCACTCTCTTATCTTGTTCGCTCGCATATCTGGCTCGCTCGCATATCTAGCTCCCTCGCTCTCAAATCTGGTTTGCTCGCTTGTTCTCATATCTGGCTAGCTCGCTTGCACTCTTGTCTGGCTCATTCTCTTATCTGGCTCGCTCGCACATCTGGCTAGCTCGCTCTCATATCTGGCTCGCTCGCTTGCTCTCATATCTGACTCGCTCCCTTGCTCTCATTTCTGGCTTGCTCGCTTGCTCTCTTGTCTGGCTCGCTCTCTTATCTTGCTCGCTCGCATATCTGGCTCGCTCGCTCTCAAATCTGGCTTGCTCGCTTGCTCTCATATCTGGCTAGCTCGCTTGCTCTCTTGTCTTGCTCGCTCTCTTATCTGTCTCGCTCGCTCTCATATCTGGCTGGCTCGCTTGTTCTCATATCTGGCTCGCTCGCTCTCATGTCTGGCTCGCTCGTATATCTGGATCGCTCGCTTGCTCTCATATCTGGCTCGCTCGCTTGCTTAATTGTCTGGCTCGCTCTCTTATCTGCCTCGCTCTCTCTCACATCTGGCTTGCTCAATTACTCTCTTATCTGTTTCGCTCTCACATTTGGCTCGCTCGCTTTCTCTCATATCTGGCTCGCTCACTTGCTCTCTTGTCTGGCTCGCTCTCTTATCTGGCTTGCTCGCTAACATATCTGGCTCGCTCGCTGCTCTCTTGTCTGGCTCGCTCTCTTATCTGGCTCGCTCGCATATCTGGCTCGCTCGCTCTCACATCTGGTTGGCTCGCTTGCTCTCATATCTGGCTCGATCGCTTGCTCTCTTGTCTGGCTTGCTTTATTATCTGGCTCGCTCTAATATCTGGCTTGCTCGCTTGCTCTCATATCTGGCTCGCTCGCTTGCTCTCTTGTCTGTCTCGCTCTCTTTCATGGCTCGCTCGCATATTTGGCTCGCTCGCTCTCATATCTGGCTCGCTCACTTGCTCTCTTGTCTGGCTCGCTCTCTTATCTGGCTCGCTCGCTCTCATATCTGGCTCGCTCGCTTGCTCTCATGTCTGGCTCGCTCGCTCTCATATCTGGCTCGCTCACTTGCTCTCAAGTCTGGCTCACTCGCTCTCATATCTGGCTCGCTCGCTTGCTCTCTTGTCTGGCTCGCTCTCTTATATGGCTCGCTCGCATATCTGGCTCGCTCGCTCTCATATCTGGCTCGCTCGCTTGCTCTCATGTCTGGCTCGCTCTCTTATATGGCCCGCTCGCATATCTGGCTCGCTCGCTTGCTCTCATATCTGGCTAGCTCGCTCTCATATCTGGCTCGCTCGCTCACATATCTGGCTCGCTCGCTTGCTCTCATGTCTGGTTTTGCTCGCTGTCATATCTGTCTCACTCGCTTGCTCTCTTGTCTGGTTCACTTTCTCATCTGGCACGCTCTCATATCTGGCTCACTCGCTTGCTCTCATATCTGGCTCGCTCGCTTGCGCTCATATCTGGCTCGCTCTCTTGCTCTCTTGTCTGGCTCGCTCGCTTGCTCCCTTGTCTGGCTCGCTCTATTGCTCTCATATCTGGCTTGCTCGCTTGCTGAAATATCTGGCTCGCTCGCTTGCTCTCTTGTCTGGCTCGCTCTCTTATCTGGCTCGCTTGCTAGCATATCTGGCTCGCTCGCTTGCTCTCTTGTCTGGCTCGCTCTCTTATTTGGCTCGCTCGCATATCTGGCTCGCTCGCTCTCACATCTGGCTCGCTCGCTTGCTCTCATATCTGGCTCGCTCGCTTGCTCTCTTTTCTGGCTCACTCTCTTATCTGGCTCGCTCGCATATCTGGCTCGCTCGCTCTCACATCTGGCTCGCTCGCGTGCTCTCATATCTGGCTCGCTCGCTTGCTCTCTTGTCTGGCTCGCTCTCTTATCTGTCTCGCTCTCACATCTGGCTCGCTCGCTTGCTCTCATATCTGGCTCGCTCGCATGCTCTCTTGTCTGGCTCGCTCTCTTATCTGGCTTGTTCGCTCTCATATCTTGCTCGCTCGCTTGCTCTCATGTCTGGCTCGCTCACTCTCATATCTGTCTAGCTCGCTTGCTCTCTTGTCTGGCTCGCTCTTTTATCTGGCTTGCTCGACATCTGGCTCGCTCGCTTGCTCTCTTGTCTGGATCGCTCTCTTATCTGTCTCGCTCACTCTCATATCTGGCTTGCTCGCTTGCTCTCATGTATTGCTCGCTCGCTCTCATGTATTGCTCGCTCACTTGCTCTCATGTCTGGCTCACTTGCTCTCATATCTGGCTCGCTCGCTTACTCTCTTGTCTGGCTCTCTCACTTAAATGGCTCGCTCGCTCATTTGGCTAGCTCGCTCTCATATGTGGCTCGCTCACTCTGATATCTCGCTCGCTCACTTGCTCTCTTGTCTGGTTCGCTCTCTTATCTGGCTCGCTCTCATATCTGGCTTGCTCGCTTGCTCTCATATGTGTCTCGCTCGCTTGCTCTCTTGTCTGGCTCTCTCTCTTAACTGGCTCGCTCGCATATCTGGCTCGCTCACTCTCACCTCTGGCTCGCTCGCTTGCTCTCATATCTGGCTCGCTCGCTTGCTCTCTTGTCTGGCTCGCTCTCATATCTGGCTCGCTCTCATATCTGGCTCGCTCGCTTGCTCTCATGTCTGGCTCGCTCGCTCTCATATCTGGCTCGCTCGCTTGCTCTCTTGTCTGGCTCGCTCTCTTATATGGCTCGCTCGCATATCTGGCTCGCTCGCTCTCACATCTGGCTCGCTCGCTTGCTCTCTTGTCTGGCTCCCTCTCTTATCTGGCAAGCTTGCTCTCATATCTGGCTTGCTAGCTTGCTCTCTTGTCTGGCTCGCTCTCTTATTTGGCTCGCTCGCAAATCTGGCTCGCTCGCTCTCACATCTGGCTCGCTCGCTTGCTCTCATATCTGGCTCGCTCGCTTGCTCTCTTGTTTGGCTGGCTCTCTTATCTGGCTCGTTCTCACATCTGGCTCGCTCGCTTGCTCTCATATCTGGCTCGCTCGCTTGCTCTCTTGTCTAGCTCGCTCTCTTATCTTGCTCGCTCTCATATCTGGCTCGCTCGCTTGCTCTCATATCTGGCTCGCTCGCTTGCTCTCTTTTATGGCTCGCTCGCATATCTGGCTCGCTCGCTCTCACATCTGGCTTGCTCGCTTGCTCTCTTGTCTGGCTATCTCTCTTATCTGGCTCGCTCGCTCGCATATCTGGTTCGCTCGCTCTCACATCTGGCTTGCTCGCTTGCTCTCTTGTCTGGCTCGCTCTCTTATCTGGCTCGCTCGCTCTCATATCTGGCTCGCTCGCTCTCATGTCTTGCTCGCTCGCTCTCATATCTGGCTCGCTCACTTACTCTCATGCCTGGCTCGCTCGCTCTCATATCTGGCTCGCTCGCTTGCTCTCATGTCTGGCTTGCTCGCTCTCATCTCTGGTTCGCTCGCTTGCTCTCATGTCTGGCTCACTCGCTCTCATATCTGGCTCGCTCGCTTGCTCTCTTGTCTGGCTCGCTCTCTTATTTGTTACGCTCTCATATCTGGCTTGCTCGCTTGCTCTCATATCTGGCTCGCTCACTTGCTCTCATATCTGTCTGGCTCGCTTGCTCTCTTGTCTGGCTTGCTCGCTCTCATATCTGTCTGGCTCGCTTGCTCTCTTGTCTGGTTTGCTCTCTTATCTGGCACGCTCTCATATCTGGCTCGCTCGCTTGCTCTCATATCTGTCTCGCTCACTTGCTCTCATATCTGGATCGCTCGCTTGCTCTCTTGTGTGGCTCACTCTCTTATCTTGTTCGCTCGCATATCTGGCTCGCTCGCATATCTAGCTCCCTCGCTATCAAATCTGGTTTGCTCGCTTGTTCTCATATCTTGCTAGCTCGCTTGCTCTCTTGTCTGGCTCATTCTCTTATCTGGCTCGCTCGCATATGTGGCTAGCTCGCTCTCATATCTGGCTCGCTCGCTTGCTCTCATATCTGACTCGCTCCCTTGCTCTCATTTCTGGCTTGCTCGCTTGCTCTCTTGTCTGGCTCGCTCTCTTATCTTGCTCGCTCGCATATCTGGCTCGCTCGCTCTCAAATCTGGCTTGCTCGCTTGCTCTCATATCTGGCTAGCTCGCTTACTCTCTTGTCTTGCTCGCTCTCTTATCTGTCTCGCTCTCTCTCATATCTGGCTGGCTCGCTTGTTCTCATATCTGGCTAGCTCGCTCTCATGTCTGGCTCGCTCGTATATCCGGATCGCTCGCTTGCTCTCATATCTGGCTCGCTCGCTTGCTTAATTGTCTGGCTCGCTCTCTTATCTGCCTCGCTCTCTATCACATCTGGCTTGCTCAATTACTCTCTTATCTGTTTCGCTCTCACATCTGGCTCGCTCGCTTTCTCTCATATCTGGCTCGCTCTCTTATCTGGCTTGCTCGCTAACATATCTGGCTCGCTCGCTGCTCTCTTGTCTGGCTCGCTCTCTTATCTGGCTCGCTCGCATATCTGGCTCGCTCGCTCTCACATCTGGTTGGCTCGCTTGCTCTCATATCTGGCTCGATCGCTTGCTCTCTTGTCTGGCTTGCTTTCTTATCTGGCTCGCTCTAATATCTGGCTTGCTCGCTTGCTCTCATATCTGGCTCGCTCGCTTGCTCTCTTGTCTGTCTCGCTCTCTTTCATGGCTCGCTCGCATATTTGGCTCGCTCGCTCTCATATCTGGCTCGCTCACTTGCTCTCTTGTCTGGCTCGCTCTCTTATCTGGCTCGCTCGCTCTCATATCTGGCTCGCTCGCTTGCTCTCATGTCTGGCTCGCTCGCTCTCATATCTGGCTCGCTCACTTGCTCTCAAGTCTGGCTCACTCGCTCTCAAATCTGGCTCGCTTGCTTGCTCTCTTGTCTGGCTCGCTCTCTTATATGGCTCGCTCGCATATCTGGCTCGCTCGCTCTCATATCTGGCTCGCTCGCTTGCTCTCATGTCTGGCTCGCTCTCTTATATGGCCCGCTCGCATATCTGGCTCGCTCGCTTGCTCTCATATCTGGCTCGCTCGCTTGCGCTCTTCTCTGGCTCGCTCTCTTATCTGGCCTGTTCGCTCGAAAATCTGGCTCGCTCGCTCGCAAATCTGGCTAGCTCGCTTGCTCTCTTTTATGGCTCGCTCGCATATCTGGCTCGCTCGCTTTCACATCTGGCTTGCTCGCTTGCTCTCTTGTCTGGCTCGCTCTCTTATCTGGCTCGCTCGCTCGCATATCTGGTTCGCTCGCTCTCACATCTGGCTTGCTCGCTTGCTCTCTTGTCTGGCTCGCTCTCTTATCTGGCTCGCTCGCTCTCATGTCTTGCTCGCTCGCTCTCATATCTGGCTCGCTCACTTACTCTCATGCCTGGCTCGCTCGCTTTCATATCTGGCTCGCTCGCTTGCTCTCATGTCTGGCTTGCTCGCTCTCATCTCTGGTTCGCTCGCTTGCTCTCATGTCTGGCTCACTCGCTCTCATATCTGGCTCGCTTGCTCTCTTGTCTGGCTCGCTCTCTTATTTGTTACGCTCTCATATCTGGCTTTCTCGCTTGCTCTCATATCTGGCTCGCTCACTTGCTCTCATATCTGTCTGTCTCGCTTGCTCTCTTGTCTGGCTTGCTCGCTCTCATATCTGTCTGGCTCGCTTGCTCTCTTGTCTGGTTTGCTCTCTTATCTGGCACGCTCTCATATCTGGCTCGCTCGCTTGCTCTCATATCTGTCTCGCTCACTTGCTCTCATATCTGGCTCGCTCGCTTGCTCTCTTGTGTGGCTCACTCTCTTATCTTGTTCGCTCGCATATCTGGCTCGCTCGCATATCTAGCTCCCTCGTTCTCAAATCTGGTTTGCTCGCTTGTTCTCATATCTGGCTAGCTCGCTTGCTCTCTTGTCTGACTCATTCTCTTATCTGGCTCGCTCGCATATGTGGCTAGCTCGCTCTCATATCTGGCTCGCTCGCTTGCTCTCATATCTGACTCGCTCCCTTGCTCTCATTTCTGGCTTGCTCGCTTGCTCTCTTGTCTGGCTCGCTCTCTTATCTTGCTCGCTCGCATATCTGGCTCGCTCGCTCTCAAATCTGGCATGCTCGCTTGCTCTTATATCTGGCTAGCTCGCTTGCTCTCTTGTCTTACTCGCTCTCTTATCTGTCTCGCTCGCTCTCATATCTGGCTGGCTCGCTTGTTCTCATATCTGGCTCGCTCGCTCTCATGTCTGGCTCGCTCGTATATCTGGATCGCTCGCTTGCTCTCATATCTGGCTCGCTCGCTTGCTTAATTGTCTGGCTCGCTCTCTTATCTGCCTCGCTCTCTCTCACATCTGGCTTGCTCAATTACTCTCTTATCTGTTTCGCTCTCAAATCTGGCTCGCTCGCTTTCTCTCATATCTGGCTCGCTCACTTGCTCTCTTGTCTGGCTCGCTCTCTTATCTGGCTTGCTCGCTAACATATCTGGCTCGCTCGCTGCTCTCTTGTCTGGCTCGCTCTCTTATCTGGCTCACTCGCAAATCTGGCTCGCTCGCTCTCACATCTGGTTGGCTCGCTTGCTCTCATATCTGGCTCGATCGCTTGCTCTCTTGTCTGGCTTGCTTTCTTATCTGGCTCGCTCTAATATCTGGCTTGCTCGCTTGCTCTCATATCTGTTTCGCTCGCTTGCTCTCTTGTCTGTCTCGCTCTCTTTCATGGCTCGCTCGCATATTTGGCTCGCTCTCATATCTGGCTCGCTCACTTGCTCTCTTGTCTGGCTCGCTCTCTTATCTGGCTCGCTCGCTCTCATATCTGGCTCGCTCGCTTGCTCTCATGTCTGGCTCGCTCGCTCTCATATCTGGCTCGCTCACTTGCTCTCAAGTCTGGCTTACTCGCTCTCATATCTGGCTCGCTCGCTTGCTCTCTTGTCTGGCTCGCTCTCTTATATGGCTCGCTCGCATATCTGGCTCGCTCGCTCTCATATCTGGCTCGCTCGCTTGCACTCTTGTCTGGCTCCCTCTCTTATCTGGCTCGCTTGCTCTCATATCTGGCTCGCTCGCTTGCTCTCTTGTCTGGCTCGCTCTCATATCTGTCTGGCTCGCTTGCTTTCTTGTCTGGTTCGCTCTCTTATCTGGCACGCTCTCATATCTGGCTTGCTCGCTTGCTCTCACATCTGGCTCGCTCGCTTGCTTAATTGTCTGGCTCGCTCTCTCTCACATCTGGCTTGCTCAATTACTCTCTTATCTGTTTCGCTCTCACATCTGGCTCGCTCGCTTTCTCTCATATCTGGCTCGCTCACTTGCTCTCTTGTCTGGCTCGCTCTCTTATCTGGCTTGCTCGCTAACATATCTGGCTCGCTCGCTGCTCTCTTGTCTGGCTCGCTCTCTTATCTGGCTCGCTAGCATATCTGGCTCGCTCGCTCTCACATCTGGTTGGCTCGCTTGCTCTCATATCTAGCTCGATCGCTTGCTCTCTTGTCTGGCTTGCTTTCTTATCTGGCTCGCTCTAATATCTGGCTTGCTCGCTTGCTCTCATATCTGGCTCGCTCGCTTGCTCTCTTGTCTGTCTCGCTCTTTTTCATGGATCGCTCGCATATTTGGCTCGCTCTCATATCTGGCTCGCTCACTTGCTCTCTTGTCTGGCTCGCTCTCTTATCTGGCTCGCTCGCTCTCATATCTGGCTCGCTCGCTTGCTCTCATGTCTGGCTCGCTCGCTCTCATATCTGGCTCGCTCACTTGCTCTCAAGTCTGGCTCACTCGCTCTCATATCTGGCTCGCTCGCTTGCTCTCTTGTCTGGCTCGCTCTCTTATATGGCTCGCTCGCATATCTGGCTCGCTCGCTCTCATATCTGGCTCGCTCGCTTGCACTCTTGTCTGGCTCCCTCTCTTATCTGGCTCGCTTGCTCTCATATCTGGCTCGCTCGCTTGCTCTCTTGTCTGGCTCGCTCGCTCTCATATTTGTCTGGCTCGCTTGCTTTCTTGTCTGGTTCGCTCTCTTATCTGGCACGCTCTCATATCTGGCTTGCTCGCTTGCTCTCACATCTGGCTCGCTCGCTTGCTTAATTGTCTGGCTCGCTCTCTTATCTGCCTCGCTCTCTCTCACATCTGGCTTGCTCAATTACTCTCTTATCTGTTTCACTCTCACATCTGGCTCGCTCGCTTTCTCTCATATCTGGCTCGCTCACTTGCTCTCTTGTCTGGCTCGCTCTCTTATCTGGCTTGCTCGCTAACATATCTGGCTCGCTCGCTGCTCTCTTGTCTGGCTCGCTCTCTTATCTGGCTCACTCGCAAATCTGGCTCGCTCGCTCTCACATCTGGCTCGCTCGCTTGCTCTCATATCTGGCTCGCTCGCTTGCTCTCTTGTTTGGCTGGCTCTCTTATCTGGCTCGCTCTCATATCTGGCTTGCTCGCTTGCTCTCATATCTGGCTCGCTCGCTTGCTCTCTTTTATGGCTCGCTCGCATATCTGGCTCGCTCGCTCTCACATCTGGCTCGCTCGCTTGCTCTCTTGTCTGGCTCGCTCTCTTATCTGGCTCACTCGCTCGCATATCTGGTTCGCTCGCTCTCACATCTGGCTTGCTCGCTTGCTCTCTTGTCTGGCTCGCTCTCTTATCTGGCTCGCTCGCTCTCATATCTGGCTCGCTCGCTCTCATGTCTTGCTCGCTCGCTCTCATAGCTGGCTCACTCACTTACTCACATGCCTGGCTCGCTCGCTCTCATATCTGGCTCGCTCGCTTGCTCTCATGTCTGGCTTGCTCGCTCTCATCTCTGGTTCGCTCGCTTGCTCTCATGTCTGGCTCACTCGCTCTCATATCTGGCTCGCTCGCTTGCTCTCTTGTCTGGCTCGCTCTCTTATTTGTTACGCTCTCATATCTGGCTTGCTCGCTTGCTCTCATATCTGGCTCGCTCACTTGCTCTCATATCTGTCTGGCTCGCTTGCTCTCTTGTCTGGCTTGCTCGCTCTCATATCTGTCTGGCTCGCTTGCTCTCTTGTCTGGTTTGCTCTCTTATCTGGCACGCTCTCATATCTGGCTCGCTCGCTTGCTCTCATATCTGTCTCGCTCACTTGCTCTCATATCTGGCTCGCTCGCTTGCTCTCTTGTGTGGCTCACTCTCTTATCTGGCTCGCTCGCATATCTGGCTCGCTCGCATATCTAGCTCCCTCGCTCTCAAATCTGGTTTGCTCGCTTGTTCTCATATCTGGCTAGCTCGTTTGCTCTCTTGTCTGGCTCATTCTCTTATCTGGCTCGCTCGCATATGTGGCTAGCTCGCTCTCATATCTGGCTCGCTCGCTTGCTCTCATATCTGACTCGCTCCCTTGCTCTCATTTCTGGCTTGCTCGCTTGCTCTCTTGTCTGGCTCGCTCTCTTATCTTGCTCGCTCGCATATCTGGCTCGCTCGCTCTCAAATCTGGCTTGCTCTCATATCTGGCTAGCTCGCTCGCTCGCTCGCTCTCTTATCTGGCTCGCGATCATATCAGGCTGGCTCGCTTGCTCTCATATCTGGCTAGCTCGCTTGCTCTCTTGTCTTGCTCGCTCTCAAATCTGGCTAGCTCGCTTGCTCTCTTGTCTGGCTCGCTCTCTTATCTGGCTCGCTTGCATATCTGGCTCACTCGCTCTCACATCTGGCTCGCTCGCATGCTCTCATATCTGGCTCGCTCACTTGCTCTCTTGTCTGGCTCGCTCTCTTATCTGGCTCGCTCGCTTGCATATCTGGCTCGCTCTCATGTCTGGCTCGCTCGCTCTCATATTTGGCTTGCTCTCATATCTGGCTAGCTCGCTCGCTCGCTCGCTCTCTTATCTGGCTCGCGATCATATCAGGCTGGCTCGCTTGCTCTCATATCTGGCTAGCTCGCTTGCTCTCTTGTCTTGCTCGCTCTCAAATCTGGCTAGCTCGCTTGCTCTCTTGTCTGTCTCGCTCTCTTATCTGGCTCGCTCGCATATCTGGCTCGCTCGCTCTCAAATCTGGCTCGCTCGCTTGCTTTCATATCTGGCTCGCTTGCTTGCTCTCATATCTTGCTAGCTCGCTTGCTCTCTTGTCTTGCTCGCTCTCTTATCTGGCTCACTCTCATATCTGGCTGGCTCGCTTGCTCTCATATCTGGCTGGCTCGCTTGCTCTCATATCTGGCTTGATTGCTCTCATGTCTGGCTCGCTCTCATATCTGGATCACTCGCTTGCTCTCATATCTGGCTCGCTCGCTTGCTTAATTGTCTGGCTCGCTCTCTTATCTGCCTCACTCTCTCTCACATCTGGCTTGCTCGCTTGCTCTCATATCTGGCTCGCTCGCTGCTCTCTTGTCTGGCTCGTTCTCTTATCTGGCTCGCTCGCATATCTTGCTTGCTCGCTCTCACATCTGGCTCGCTCGCTTGCTCTCTTGTCTGGCTCGCTCTCTCATCTGGCTTGCTCGCTAGCATATGTGGCTCGCTCGCTTGCTCTCTTGTCTGGCTTGCTCTCTTATCTGTCTCGCTATTACATCTGGCTCGCTCGCTTGCTCTCATATATGGCTCGCTTGCTTGATCTCTTGTCTGGCTCGCTCTCTTATCTGGCTTGCTTGCATATCTTGCTCGCTCACTCTCACATCTGGCTCGCTCGCTTGCTCTCAAATCTGGCTCGATCGCTTGCTCTCCTGTCTGGCTCGCTCTCTTATCTGGCTTGCTCGCTAGCATATCTGGCTCGCTCGCTTGCTCTCTTGTATGGCTTGCTCTCTTCTCTGGCTCGCTCGCTCTCATATCTGGCTCGCTCGCTTGCCCTCATGTCTGGCTCGCTCGCTCTCATATCTGGCTTTCTCGCTTGCTCTCTTGTCTGGTTCGCTCTCTTATCTGGCTTGCTCTCATATCTGGCTTGCTCGCTTTCTCTCATATCTGGCTCGATCGCTTGCTCTCTTGTCTGGCTCGCTCTCTTATCTGGCTCGCTTGCATATCTGGCTCACTCGCTCTCACATCTGGCTCGCTCGCTTGCTCTCATATCTGGCTCGCTCACTTGCTCTCTTGTCTGGCTCGCTCTCTTATCTGGCTCGCTCGCTCGCATATCTGGCTCGCTCTCATGTCTGGCTCGCTCGCTCTCATATCTGGCTTGCTCGCTTGCTCTCATATCTGGCTCGCTCGCTTGCTCTCATATCTGGCTCGCTCGCTTGCTTTCTTGTCTGGCTTGCTCTCTTATCTGGCTCGCTCGCTCTCATATCTGGCTAGCTCGCTTGCTCTCATGTCTGGCTCGCTTGCTCTCATATCTGGCTCGCTCGCTTGCTCTCATGTCTGGCTCGCTTGCTCTCATATCTGGCTTTCTCGCTTGCTCTCTTGTCTGGTTTGCTCTCTTATCTGGCTCGCTATCATATCTGGCTTGCTCGCTTGCTCTCATATCTGGCTCGCTCGCTTGATCTCTTGTCTGGCTCGCTCTCTTATCTGGCTCGCTCGCTCTCATATCTGGTTCGCTCGCTTGCTCTCATGTCTGGCTCGCTCGCTTGCTCTCATGTCTGGCTCGCTCGCTCTCATATCTGGCTTTCTCGCTTGCTCTCTTGTCTGGTTCGCTCTCTTATCTGTCTCGCTCTCATATCTGGATTGCTCGCTTGCTCTCATATCTGGCTCGCTCGCTTGCACTCATATCTGGCTCGCTCGCTTGCTCTCTTGTCTGGCTTGCTCTCTTATCTGTCTCGCTATTACATCTGGCTCTCTCGATTGCTCTCATATCTGGCTCGCTCGCTTGATCTCTTGTCTGGCTCGCTCTCTTTTCTGACTTGCTTGCATATCTTGCTCGCTCACTCTCACATCTGGCTCGCTCGCTTGCTCTCAAATCTGGCTCGATCGCTTGCTCTCCTGTCTGGCTCGCTCTCTTATATGGCTTGCTCGCTAGCATATCTGGCTCGCTCGCTTGCTCTCTTGTATGGCTTGCTCTCTTCTCTGGCTCGCTCGCTCTCATATCTGGCTCGCTCGCTTGCCCTCATGTCTGGCTCGCTCGCTCTCATATCTGGCTTTCTCGCTTGCTCTCTTGTCTGGTTCGCTCTCTTATCTTGCTTGCTCTCATATCTGGCTTGCTCGCTTTCTCTCATATCTGGCTCGATCGCTTGCTCTCTTGTCTGGCTCGCTCTCTTATCTGGCTCGCTTGCATATCTGGCTCACTCGCTCTCACATCTGGCTCGCTCGCTTGCTCTCATATCTGGCTCGCTCACTTGCTCTCTTGTCTGGCTCGCTCTCTTATCTGGCTCGCTCGCATATCTGGCTCGCTCTCATGTCTGGCTCGCTCGCTCTCATATCTGGCTTGCTCGCTTGCTCTCATATCTGGCTCGCTCGCTTGCTCTCATATCTGGCTCGCTCGCTTGCTTTCTTGTCTGGCTTGCTCTCTTATCTGGCTCGCTCGCTCTCATATCTGGCTAGCTCGCTTGCTCTCATGTCTGGCTCGCTTGCTCTCATATCTGGCTCGCTCGCTTGCTCTCATGTCTGGCTCGCTTGCTCTCATATCTGGCTTTCTCGCTTGCTCTCTTGTCTGGTTCGCTCTCTTATCTGGCTCGCTATCATATCTGGCTTGCTCGCTTGCTCTCATATCTGGCTCGCTCGCTTGATCTCTTGTCTGGCTCGCTCTCTTATCTGGCTCGCACGCTCTCATATCTGGTTCGCTCGCTTGCTCTCATGTCTGGCTCGCTCGCTTGCTCTCATGTCTGGCTCGCTCGCTCTCATATCTGGCTTTCTCGCTTGCTCTCTTGTCTGGTTCGCTCTCTTATCTGTCTCGCTCTCATATCTGGATTGCTCGCTTGCTCTCATATCTGGCTCGCTCGCTTGCACTCATATCTGGCTCGCTCGCTTGCTCTCTTGTCTGGCTTGCTCTCTTATCTGTCTCGCTATTACATCTGGCTCTCTCGATTGCTCTCATATCTGGCTCGCTCGCTTGATCTCTTGTCTGGCTCGCTCTCTTTTCTGACTTGCTTGCATATCTTGCTCGCTCACTCTCACATCTGGCTCGCTCGCTTGCTCTCAAATCTGGCTCGATCGCTTGCTCTCCTGTCTGGCTCGCTCTCTTATCTGGCTTGCTCGCTAGCATATCTGGCTCGCTTGCTCTCTTGTATGGCTTGCTCTCTTCTCTGGCTCGCTCGCTCTCATATCTGGCTCGCTCGCTTGCCCTCATGTCTGGCTCGCTCGCTCTCATATCTGGCTTTCTCGCTTGCTCTCTTGTCTGGTTCGCTCTCTTATCTTGCTTGCTCTCATATCTGGCTTGCTCGCTTTCTCTCATATCTGGCTCGATCGCTTGCTCTCTTGTCTGGCTCGCTCTCTTATCTGGCTCGCTTGCATATCTGGCTCACTCGCTCTCACATCTGGCTCGCTCGCTTGCTCTCATATCTGGCTCGCTCACTTGCTCTCTTGTCTGGCTCGCTCTCTTATCTGGCTCGCTCGCATATCTGGCTCGCTCTCATGTCTGGCTCGCTCGCTCTCATATCTGGCTTGCTCGCTTGCTCTCATATCTGGCTCGCTCGCTTGCTCTCATATCTGGCTCGCTCGCTTGCTTTCTTGTCTGGCTTGCTCTCTTATCTGGCTCGCTCGCTCTCATATCTGGCTAGCTCGCTTGCTCTCATGTCTGGCTCGCTTGCTCTCATATCTGGCTCGCTCGCTTGCTCTCATGTCTGGCTCGCTTGCTCTCATATCTGGCTTTCTCGCTTGCTCTCTTGTCTGGTTCGCTCTCTTATCTGGCTCGCTATCATATCTGGCTTGCTCGCTTGCTCTCATATCTGGCTCGCTCGCTTGATCTCTTGTCTGGCTCGCTCTCTTATCTGGCTCGCACGCTCTCATATCTGGTTCGCTCGCTTGCTCTCATGTCTGGCTCGCTCGCTTGCTCTCATGTCTGGCTCGCTCGCTCTCATATCTGGCTTTCTCGCTTGCTCTCTTGTCTGGTTCGCTCTCTTATCTGTCTCGCTCTCATATCTGGATTGCTCGCTTGCTCTCATATCTGGCTCGCTCGCTTGCACTCATATCTGGCTCGCTCGCATGCTCTCTTGTCTGGCTCGCTCTCTTATCTGGCTCACTCGCATATCTGGCTCGCTCGCTCTTAAATCTGGCTCGCTCGCTTGCTCTCATATCTGGCTAGCTCGCTTGCTCTCTTGTCTTGCTCGCTCTCATATCTGGCTAGCTCGCTTGCTCTCTTGTCTTGCTCGTTCTCTTATCTGGCTCGCTCGCTCTCATATCTGGCTGGCTCGCTTGCTCTCATATCTGGCTCGCTCGCTTGCTCTCATATCTGGCTCGCTCGCTCTCATATCTGGCTCGCTCTCATATCTGGCTCGCTCGCTTGCTCTCATATCTGGCTCGCTCGCTCTCATATCTGGCTCGCTCTCATATCTGGGTCGCTCGCTTGCTCTCATATCTGGCTCGCTCGCTTGCTTAATTGTCTCGCTCGCTCTCTTATCTGCCTCGCTCTCTCTCACATCTGGCTTGCTCGCTTGCTCTCATATTTGGCTCGCTCGCTGTTCTCTTGTCTGGCTCGCTCTCTTGTCTGGCTCGCTCTCTTATCTGGCTCGCTCGCATATCTTGCTCGCTCGCTCTCACATCTGGCTCGCTTGCTTGCTCTCATATCTGGTTCGCTCGCTTGCTCTCTTGTCTGGCTCGCTCCCTTATCTGGCTTGCTCGCTATCATATCTGGCTCGCTTGCTTGCTCTCTTGTCTGACTTGCTCTCTTATCTGTCTCGCTCTCTCATCTGGCTCGCTCGCTTGCTCTCATATCTGGTTCGCTCGCTTGCTCTCTTGTCTGGCTCGCTCTCTTATCTGGCTTGCTCACTATCATATCTGGCTCGCTCGCTTGCTCTCTTGTCTGACTTGCTCTCTTATCTGTCTTGCTCTCACATCTGGCTCGCTCGCTTGCTCTCATATCTGGCTCGCTCGCATGCTCTCTTGTCTGGTTTGCTCTCTTATCTGGCATGCTCTCATATCTGGCTTGCTCACTTGCTCTCATATCTGTCTCGCTCGCTTGCTCTCATATCTGGCTTGCTCACTTGCTCTCATATCTGTCACGCTCGCTTGCACTCATATCTGGCTCGCTCGCATGCTCTCTTGTCTGGCTCGCTCTCTTATCTGGCTCACTCGCATATCTGGCTCGCTCGCTCTTAAATCTGGCTCGCTCGCTTGCTCTCATATCTGGCTAGCTCGCTTGCTCTCTTGTCTTGCTCGCTCTCATATCTGGCTAGCTCGCTTGCTCTCTTGTCTTGCTCGTTCTCTTATCTGTCTCGCTCGCTCTCATATCTGGCTGGCTCGCTTGCTCTCATATCTGGCTCGCTCGCTTGCTCTCATATCTGGCTCGCTCTCATATCTGGCTCGCTCTCATATCTGGATCGCTCGCTTGCTCTCATATCTGGCTCGCTCGCTTGCTTAATTGTCTGGCTCGCTCTCTTATCTGCCTCGCTCTCTCTCACATCTGGCTTGCTCGCTTGCTCTCATATCTGGCTTGCTCGCTACTCTCTTGTCTGGCTCGCTCTCTTGTCTGGCTCGCTCTCTTATCTGGCTCGCTCGCATATCTTGCTCGCTCGCTCTCACATCTGGCTCGCTTGCTTGCTCTCATATCTGGTTCGCTCGCTTGCTCTCTTGTCTGGCTCGCTCCCTTATCTGGCTTGCTCGCTATCATATCTGGCTCGCTTGCTTGCTCTCTTGTCTGACTTGCTCTCTTATCTGTCTCGCTCTCTCATCTGGCTCGCTCGCTTGCTCTCATATCTGGTTCGCTCGCTTGCTCTCTTGTCTGGCTCGCTCTCTTATCTGGCTTGCTCACTATCATATCTGGCTCGCTCGCTTGCTCTCTTGTCTGACTTGCTCTCTTATCTGTCTCGCTCTCACATCTGGCTCGCTCGCTTGCTCTCATATCTGGCTCGCTCGCATGCTCTCTTGTCTGGTTTGCTCTCTTATCTGGCATGCTCTCATATCTGGCTTGCTCACTTGCTCTCATATCTGTCTCGCTCGCTTGCTCTCATATCTGGCTCGCTCGCTTGCTCTCTTGTCTGGCTCGCTCTCTTATCTGGTTCACTCGCATATCTGGCTCGCTCGCTCTGAAATCTGGCTCGCTCGCTTGCTCTCATATCTGGCTAGCTCGCTTGCTCTCTTGTCTTGCTCGCTCTCTTATCTGGCTCGCTCGCTCTCATATCTGGCTGGCTCGCTTGCTCTCATATCTGGCTCGCTCGCTTGCTCTCATATCTGGGTCGCTCGCTCTCATGTCTGGCTTGCTCGCATATCTGGATCGCTTGCTTGCTCTCATATCTGGCTTGCTCGCTTGCTTAATTGTCTGGCTCGCTCTCTTATCTGTCTCGCTCTCTCTCACATCTGGCTTGCTCGCTTGCTCTCATATCTGGCTCGCTCGCTGCTCTCTTATCTGTCTCGCTATTACATCTGGCTCGCTCGCTTGCTCTCATATCTGGCTCGCTCGCTTGCTCTCTTGTCTGGCTCGCTCTCTTATCTGGCTTGCTTGCATATCTTGCTCGCTCGCTCTCACATCTGGCTCGCTCGCTTGCTCTCAAATCTGGCTCGATCGCTTGCTCTCCTGTCTGGCACGCTCTCTTATCTGGCTTGCTCGCTAGCATATCTGGCTCGCTCGCTTGCTCTCTTGTATGGCTTGCTCTCTTCTCTGGCTCGCTCGCTTTCATATCTGGCTCGCTCGCTTGCCTTCATGTCTGGCTCGCTCGCTCTCATATCTGGCTTTCTCGCTTGCTCTCTTGTCTGGTTCGCTCTCTTATCTGGCTCGCTCTCATATCTGGCTTGCTCGCTTTCTCTCATATCTGGCTCGATCGCTTGCTCTCTTGTCTGGCTCGCTCTCTTATCTGGCTCGCTTGCATATCTGGCTCACTCGCTCTCACATCTGGCTGGCTCACCTGCTCTCATATCTGGCTCGCTCGCTTGCTCTCATATCTGGCTCGCTCACTTGATCTCTTGTCTGGCTCGCTCTCTTATCTGGCTCGCTCGCTCTCATATCTGGTTCGCTCGCTTGCTCTCATGTCTGGCTCGCTCGCTTGCTCTCATGTCTGGCTCACTCGCTCTCATATCTGGCTTTCTCGCTTGCTCTCTTTTCTGGTTCGCTCTCTTATCTGGCTCGCTATCATATCTGGCTTGCTTCCTTGCTCTCATATCTGGCTCGCTCGCTTGATCTCTTGTCTGGCTCGCTCTCTTATCTGGCTCGCTCGCTCTCATATCTGGTTCGCTCGCTTGCTCTCATGTCTGGCTCGCTCGCTTGCTCTCATGTCTGGCTCACTCGCTCTCATATCTGGCTTTCTCGCTTGCTCTCTTGTCTGGTTCGCTCTCTTATCTCTCTCGCTCTCATATCTGGATTGCTCGCTTGCTCTCATATCTGGCTCGCTCGCTTGCACTCATATCTGGCTCGCTCGCATGCTCTCTTGTCTGGCTCGCTCTCATATCTGGATCGCTCGCTTGCTCTCATATCTGGCTCGCTCGCTTGCTTAATTGTCTGGCTAGCTCTCTTATCTGCCTCGCTCTCTCTCACATCTGGCTTGCTCGCTTGCTCTCATATCTGGCTCGCTGCTCTCTTGTCTGTCTCGCTCTCTTGTCTGTCTCGCTCTCTTATCTGGCTCGCTCGCATATCTTGCTCGCTCGCTCTCACATCTGGCTCGCTTGCTTGCTCTCATATCTGGTTCGCTCGCTTGCTCTCTTGTCTGGCTCGCTCTCTTATCTGGCTTGCTCACTATCATATCTGGCTCGCTCGCTTGCTCTCTTGTCTGACTTGCTCTCTTATCTGTCTCGCTCTCACATCTGGCTCGCTCGCTTGCTCTCATATCTGGCTCGCTCGCATGCTCTCTTGTCTGGTTCGCTCTCTTATCTGGCATGCTCTCATGTCTGGTTCGCTCTCTTATCTGGCATGCTCTCATATCTGGCTTGCTTACTTGCTCTCATATCTGTCTCGCTCGCTTGCTCTCATATCTGGCTCGCTCGCTTGCTCTCTTGTCTGGCTCGCTCTCTTATCTGGTTAACTCGCATATCTGGCTCGCTCGCTCTGAAATCTGGCTCGCTCGCTTGCTCTCATATCTGGCTAGCTCGCTTGCTCTCTTGTCTTGCTCGCTCTCTTATCTGGCTCGCTCGCTCTCATATCTGGCTGGCTAGCTTGCTCTCATATCTGGCTCGCTCGCTTGCTCTCATATCTGGGTCGCTCGCTCTCATGTCTGGCTTGCTCGCATATCTGGATCGCTTGCTTGCTCTCATATCTGGCTCGCTCGCTTGCTTAATTGTCTGGCTCGCTCTCTTATCTGTCTCGCTCTCTCTCACATCTGGCTTGCTCGCTTGCTCTCATATCTGGCTCGCTTGCTGCTCTCTTATCTGTCTCGCTATTACATCTGGCTCGCTCGCTTGCTCTCATATCTGGCTCGCTCGCTTGCTCTCTTATTTGGCTCGCTCTCTTATCTGGCTTGCTTGCATATCTTGCTCGCTCGCTCTCACATCTGGCTCGCTCGCTTGCTCTCAAATCTGGCTCGATCGCTTGCTCTCCTGTCTGGCTCGCTCTCTTATCTGGCTTGCTCGCTAGCATATCTGGCTCGCTCGCTTGCTCTCTTGTATGGCTTGCTCTCTTCTCTGGCTCGCTCACTCTCATATCTGGCTCGCTCGCTTGCCCTCATGTCTGGCTCGCTCGCTCTCATATCTGGCTTTCTCGCTTGCTCTCTTGTCTGGTTCGCTCTCTTATCTGGCTCGCTCTCATATCTGGCTTGCTCGCTTTCTCTTATATCTGGCTCGATCGCTTGCTCTCTTGTCTGGCTCGCTTGCATATCTGGCTCACTCACTCTCACATCTGGCTGGCTCACTTGCTCTCATATCTGGCTCGCTCGCTTGCTCTCATATCTGGCTCGCTCACTTGCTCTCTTGTCTGGTTCGCTCTCTTATCTGGCTCGCTATCATATCTGGCTTGCTCGCTTGCTCTCATATCTGGCTCGCTCGCTTGATCTCTTGTCTGGCTCGCTCTCTTATCTGGCTAGCTCGCTTGCTCTCTTGTCTTGCTCGTTCTCTTATCTGGCTCGCTCGCTCTCATATCTGGCTGGCTCGCTTGTTCTCATATCTGGCTTGCTCGCTTGCTCTCTTGTCTGGCTCGCTCTCTTATCTGGCTTGCTCGCTAGCATATCTGGCTCGCTCGCTTGCTCTCTTGTCTGGCTTGCTCTCTTATCTGGCTCGCTCGCTCTCATATCTGGCTCGCTCACTTGCTCTCTTGTCTGGCTCGCTCTCTTATCTGGCTCACTCGCATATCTGGCTCGCTCGCTCTTAAATCTGGCTCGCTCGCTTGCTCTCATATCTGGCTAGCCGCTTGCTCTCTTGTCTTGCTCGCTCTCATATCTGGCTAGCTCGCTTGCTCTCTTGTCTTGCTCGTTCTCTTATCTGGCTCGCTCGCTCTCATATCTGGCTGGCTCGCTTGTTCTCATATCTGGCTTGCTCGCTTGCTCTCTTGTCTGGCTCGCTCTCTTATCTGGCTTGCTCGCTAGCATATCTGGCTCGCTCGCTTGCTCTCTTGTCTGGCTTGCTCTCTTATCTGGCTCGCTCGCTCTCATATCTGGCTCGCTCACTTGCTCTCTTGTCTGGCTCGCTCTCTTATCTGGCTCACTCGCATATCTGGCTCGCTCGCTCTCATATCTGGCTTGCTCGCTTGCTCTCATATCTGGATCGCTCGCTTGCTCTCAAATCTGGCTCGCTCGCTTGCTCTCATATCTGGCTAGCTCGCTTGCTCTCTTGTCTTGCTCGCTCTCTTATCTGGCTCGCTCGCTCTCATATCTGGCTCGCTCGCTTGCTCTCATATCTGGCTCGCTCACTTGCTCTCTTGTCTGGCTCGCTCTCTTATCTGGCTCGCTCGCATATCTGGCTCGCTCGCTCTCACATCGAGCTGGCTCGCTTGCTCTCATATCTGGCTCGCTCGCTTGCTCTCATATCTGGCTCGCTCGCTTTCTCTCTTGTCTGTCTCGCTCTCTTTTATGGCTCGCTCACATATCTGGCTTGCTCGCTCTCAAATCTGGCTCGCTCGCTCTCAAATCTGGCTCGCTCGCTTGCTCTCATATCTGGCTGGCTCGCTTGCTCTCATTTCTGGCTGGCTCGCTTGCTCTCATTTCTGGCTCGCTCGCTTGCTCTCTTGTCTGGCTCGCTCTCTTATCTGGCTCGCTCGCATATCTTTCTCGCTCGCTCTCAAATCTGGCTCGCTCGCTTGCTCTCATATCTGGCTAGTTCGCTTGCTCTCTTGTCTTGCTCGCTCTCTTATCTGGCTCGCTCGCTCTCATATCTGGCTGGCTCGCTTACTCTCATATCTGGCTCGCTCGCTTGCTCTCTTGTCTGGCTCGCTCTCTTATCTGGCTTGCTCGCTAGCATATCTGGCTCGCACGCTTGCTCTCTTGTCTGGCTTGCTCTCTTATCTGGCTCGCTCGGTCTCATATCTGGCTCGCTCGCTTGCTCTCATGTCTGGCTCGCTTGCTCTCATATCTGGCTTTCTCGCTTGCTCTCTTGTCCGGCTCGCTCTCTTATCTGGCTCGCTCGCATATCTGGATCTCTCGCTCTCACATCTGGCTGGCTCACTTGCTCTCATTTCTGGCTGGCTCGCTTGCTCTCATTTCTGGTTCGCTCGCTTGCTTTCATATCTGGCTCGCTCGCTTGCTCTCATATCTGGCTCGCTCGCTTGCTCTCATATCTGGCTCGCTCGCTCTCATGTCTGGCTCGCTCTCATATCTGGATCGTTCGCTTGCTCTCATATCTGGCTCGCTCGCTTGCTTAATTGTCTGGCTCGCTCTCTTATCTGCCTCGCTCTCTCTCACATCTGGCTTGCTCGCTTGCTCTCATATCTGGCTCGCTCGCTGCTCTCTTGTCTGGCTCGCTCTCATATCTGGCTTGCTCGCTTGCTCTCATATCTGGCTCGCTCGCTTGCTCTCTTGTCTGGCTCGCTCTCTTATCTGGCGCGCTCGCATATCTGGCTCGCTCGCTCTCACATCTGGCTGGCTTGCTTGCTCTCATATCTGGCTCGCTCGCTTGCTCTCATATCTGGCTCGCTCGCTTGCTCTCTTGTCTGGCTCGCTCTCTTATGTGGCTCGCTCGCATATCTGGCTCGCTCGCTCTCACATCGAGCTGGCTCGCTTGCTCTCATATCTGGCTCGCACGCTTGCTCTCATATCTGGCTTGCTCGCTTTCTCTCTTGTCTGTCTCGCTCTCTTTTATGGCTCGCGCACATATCTGGCTTGCTCGCTCTCAAATCTGGCTTGCTCGCTCTCAAATCTGGCTCGCTCGCTTGCTCTCATATCTGGCTTGCTCGCTTGCTCTCATATTCGGCTCGCTCGCTTGCTCTCATATCTGGCTCGCTCGCTTGCTCTCTTGTCTGGCTCGCTCTCTTATCTGGCTCGCTCGCATGTCTTTCTCGCTCGCTCTCAAATCTGGCTTGCTCGCTTGCTCTCATATCTGGCTAGTTCGCTTGCTCTCTTGTCTTGCTTGCTCTCTTATCTGGCTCGCTCGCTCTCATATCTGGCTGGCTCGCTTGTTCTCATATCTGGCTTGCTCTCTTGCTCTCTTGTCTGGCTCGCTCTCTTATCTGGCTCGCTCGCTCTCATATCTGGCTCGCTCGCTTGCTCCCATGTCTGGCTTGCTCTCATATCTGGCTTTCTCGCTTGCTCTCTTGTCTGGTACGCTCTCTTATCTGGCTCGCTCTCATATCTGGCTTGCTCGCTTGCTCTCATATCTGGCTCGTTCGATTGCTTTCTTGTCTGGCTCGCTCGCATATCTGGCTCGCTCGCTCTCACATCTGGCTCGCTCGCTTGCTCTCTTGTCTTGCTCGCTCTCTTATCTGGCTCGCTCGCTCTCATATCTGGCTGGCTCGCTTGCTCTCATATCTGGCTCACTCGCTTGCTCTCTTGTCTGGCTTGCTCTCTTATCTGGCTTGCTCGCTAGAATATCTGGCTCAGGCACTTGCTCTCTTGTCTGGCTTGCTCTCTTATCTGGCTCGCTCGCTCTCATATCTGGCTCGCTCGCTTGCTCTCATGTCTGGCTCGCTCGCTCTCATATCTGGCTTTCTCGCTTGCTCTCTTGTCTGGCTCGCTCTCTTATCTGGCTCGCTCACATATCTGGCTAGCTCGCTCTCACATCTGGCTGGCTCGCTTGCTCTCATTTCTGGCTGGCTCACTTGCTCTCATTTCTGGCTGGCTCGCTTGCTCTCATTTCTGGCTCGCTCGCTTGCTCTCATATCTGGCTCGCTCACTTGCTCTCATATCTGGCACGCTCGCTTGCTCTCTTGTCTGGCTCGCTCTCATATCTGGCTAGCTCGCTTGCTCTCTTGTCTTGCTCGCTCTCTTATCTGGCTCGCTCGCTCTCATATCTGGCTGGCTCGCTTGCTCTCATATCTGGCTCGCTCGCTTGCTCTCATATCTGGCTCGCTCGCTTGCTCTCATGTCTGGCTCGCTCTCATATCTGGATCGCTCGCTTGCTCTCATATCTGGCTCGCTCGCTTGCTTAATTGTCTGGCTCGCTCTCTTATCTGCCTCGCTCTCTCTCATATCTGGCTTGCTCGCTTGCTCTCATATCTGGCTCGCTCGCTGCTCTCTTGTCTGGCTCACTCTCATATCTGGCTTGCTCGCTTGCTCTCATATCTGGCTCGCTCGCTTGCTCTCTTGTCTGGCTCGCTCTCTTATTTGGCTCGCTCGCATATCTGGCTCGCTCGCTCTCACATTTGGCTGGCTTGCTTGCTCTCATATCTGGCTCGCTCGCTTGCTCTCATATCTGGCTCGCTCGCTTGCTCTCTTGTCTGGCTCGCTCTCTTATCTGGCTCGCTCGCATATCTGGCTCGCTCGCTCTCACATCGACCTGGCTCGCTTGCTCTCATATCTGGCTCGCTCGCTTGCTCTCATATCTGGCTCGCTCGCTTGCTCTCTTGTCTGGCTCGCTCTCTTATCTGGCTCGCTCGCATATCTGGCTCGCTCGCTCTCACATCTGGCTGGCTTACTTGCTCTAATATCTGGCTCGCTCGCTTGCTCTCATATCTGGCTCGCTCGCTTGCTCTCTTGTCTGGCTCGCTCTCTTATCTGGCTCGCTCGCATATCTGGCTTGCTCGCTCTCACATCGAGCTGGCTCGCTTGCTCTCATATCTGGCTAGTTCGCTTGCTCTCTTGTCTTGCTCGCTCTCTTATCTGGCTCGCTCGCTCTCATATCTGGCTGGCTCGCTTACTCTCATATCTGGCTCGCTCGCTTGCTCTCTTGTCTGGCTCGCTCTCTTATCTGGGTTGCTCGCTAGCATATCTGGCTCGCACGCTTGCTCTCTCTTCTGGCTTGCTCTCTTATCTGGCTCGCTCGGTCTCATATCTGGCTCGCTCGCTTGCTCTCATGTCTGGCTCGCTTGCTCTCATATCTGGCTTTCTCGCTTGCTCTCTTGTCTGGCTCGCTCTCTTATCTGGCTCGCTCGCATATCTGGATCTCTCGCTCTCACATCTGGCTGGCTCACTTGCTCTCATTTCTGGCTGGCTCGCTTGCTCTCATTTCTGGTTCGCTCGCTTGCTCTCATATCTGGCTCGCTCGCTTGCTCTCATATCTGGCTCGCTCGCTTGCTCTCATATCTGGCTCGCTCGCTCTCATGTCTGGCTCGCTCTCATATCTGGATCGTTCGCTTGCTCTCATATCTGGCTCGCTCGCTTGCTTAATTGTCTGGCTCGCTCTCTTATCTGCCTCGCTCTCTCTCACATCTGGCTTGCTCACTTGCTCTCATATCTGGCTCGCTCGCTGCTCTCTTGTCTGGCTCGCTCTCATATCTGGCTTGCTCGCTTGCTCTCATATCTGGCTCGCTCGCTTGCTCTCTTGTCTGGCTCGCTCTCTTATCTGGCGCGCTCGCATATCTGGCTCGCTCGCTCTCACATCTGGCTTGCTTGCTCTCATATCTCGCTCGCTCGCTTGCTCTCATATCTGGCTCGCTCGCTTGCTCTCTTGTCTGGCTCGCTCTCTATTGTGGCTCGCTCGCATATCTGGCTCGCTCGCTCTCACATCGAGCTGGCTCGCTTGCTCTCATATCTGGCTCGCTCGCTTGCTCTCATATCTGGCTTGCTCGCTTTCTCTCTTGTCTGTCTCGCTCTCTTTTATGGCTCGCTCACATATCTGGCTTGCTCGCTCTCAAATCTGGCTCGCTCGCTCTCAAATCTAGCTCGCTCGCTTGCTCTCATATCTGGCTTGCTCGCTTGCTCTCATATCCGGCTCGCTCGCTTGCTCTCATATCTGGCTCGCTCGCTTGCTCTCTTGTCTGGCTCGCTCTCTTATCTGGCTCGCTCGCATATCTTTCTCGCTCGCTCTCAAATCTGGCTTGCTCGCTTGCTCTCATATCTGGCTAGTTCGCTTGCTCTCTTATCTTGCTTGCTCTCTTATCTGGCTCGCTCGCTCTTATATCTGGCTCGCTCGCTTGTTCTCATATCTGGCTTGCTCGCTTGCTCTCCTGTCTGGCTCGCTCTCTTATCTGGCTCGCTCGCTCTCATATCTGGCTGGCTCGCTTGCTCTCATATCTGGCTCGCTCGCTTGCTCTCTTGTCTGGCTCGCTCTCTTATCTGGCTAGCTCGCTAGAATATCTGGCTCGCACGCTTGCTCTCTTGTCTGGCTTGCTCTCTTATCTGGCTCGCTCGCTCTCATATCTGGCTCGCTCGCTTGCTCTCATGTCTGGCTCGCTCGCTCTCATATCTGGCTTCCTCGCTTGCTCTCTTGTCTGGCTCGCTCTCTTATCTGGCTCGCTCGCATATCTGGCTTGCTCGCTCTCATATCTGGCTTGCTCGCTTGCTCTCTTGTCTGGCTTGCTCTCTTATCTGGCTCGCTCGCACTCATATCTGGCTCGCTCGCTTGCTCTCATGTCTGGCTCGCTCGCTCTCATATCTGGCTTTCTCGCTTGCTCTCTTGTCTGTTTCGCTCTCTTATCTGGCTCGCTCTCATATCTGGCTTGCTCGCTTGCTCTCATATCTGGCTCGCTCGCTTGCTTTCTTGTCTTGCTCGCTCTCTTATCTGGCTCGCTCGCTCTCATATCTGGCTGGCTCGCTTGCTCTCATATCTGGCTCGCTCGCTCTCATATCTGGCTCGCTCGCTTGCTCTCTTGTCTTGCTCGCTCTCTTATCTGGCTCGCTCGCTCTCATATCTGGCTGGCTCGCTTGCTCTCATATCTGGCTCGCTCGCTTGCTCTCTTGTCTGGCTCGCTCTCTTATCTGGCTAGCTCGCTAGAATATCTGGCTCGCACGCTTGCTCTCTTGTCTGGCTTGCTCTCTTATCTGGCTCGCTCGCTCTCATATCTGGCTCGCTCGCTTGCTCTCATGTCTGGCTCGCTCGCTCTCATATCTGGCTTTCTCGCTTGCTCTCTTGTCTGGCTCGCTCTCTTATATGGCTCGCTCGCATATCTGGCTAGCTCGCTCTCGAATCTGGCTGGCTCGCTTGCTCTCATTTCTGGCTGGCTCGCTTGCTCTCATATCTGGCTCGCTCGCTTGCTCTCATATCTGGCTCGCTCGCTTGCTTAATTGTCTGGCTCGCTCTCTTATCTGCCTCGCTCTCTCTCACATCTGGCTTGCTCGCTTGCTCTCATATCTGGCTCGCTTGCTGCTCTCTTGTCTGGCTCGCTCTCATATCTGGCTTGCTCGCTTGCTCTCATATCTGGCTCGCTCGCTTGCTCTCTTGTCTGGCTCGCTCTCTTATCTGGCTCGCTCGCATATCTGGCTCGCTCGCTCTCACATCTGGCTGGCTTGCTTGCTCTCATATCTGGCTCGCTCGCTTGCTCTCATATCTGACTCGCTCGCTTGCTCTCTTGTCTGGCTCGCTCTCTTATCTGGCTCGCTTGCATATCTGGCTCGCTCGCTCTCACATCGAGCTGGCTCGCTTGCTCTCATATCTGGCTCGCTCGCTTGCTCTCTTTTCTGGCTCGCTCTCTTATCTGGCTCGCTCTCATATCTGGCTTGCTAGCTTGCTCTCATATCTGGCTCGCTCGCTTTCTCTCTTGTCTGTCTTGCTCTCTTTTATGGCTCGCTCACATATCTGGCTCGCTCGCTCTCAAATCTGGCTTGCTCGCTCTCAACTCTGGCTCGCTCGCTTGCTCTCATATCTTGCTAGTTCGCTTGCTCTCTTGTCTTGCTCGCTCTCTTATCTGGCTCGCTCGCTCTCATATCTGGCTTGCTCGCTTGCTCTCATATCTGGCTCGCTCGCTTGCTCTCTTGTCTGGCTCGCTCTCTTATCTGGCTTGCTCGCTAGCATATCTGGCTCGCTCGCTTGCTCTCATATCTTGCTAGTTCGCTTGCTCTCTTGTCTTGCTCGCTCTCTTATCTGGCTCGCTCGCTCTCATATCTGGCTCGCTCGCTTGCTCTCATGTCTGGCTCGCTCGCTCTCATATCTGGCTCGCTCGCTTGCTCTCATGTCTGGCTCGCTCTCATATCTGGCTTTCTCGCTTGCTCTCTTGTCTGGTACGCTCTCTTATCTGGCTCGCTCTCATATCTGGCTTGCTCGCTTGCTCTCATATCTGGCTCGTTCACTTGCTTTCTTGTCTGGTTTGCTCGCATATCTGGCTCGCTCGCTCGCTCTCACATCTGGCTCGCTCGCCTGCTCTCTTGTCTTGCTCGCTCTCTTATCTGGCTCGCTCGCTCTCATATCTGGCTTGCTCGCTTGCTCTCATATCTGGCTCGCTCGCTTGCTCTCTTGTCTGGCTCGCTCTCTTATCTGGCTCGCTCGCATATCTGGCTCGCTCGCTCTCACATCTGGCTGGCTTGCTTGCTCTCATATCTGGCTCGCTCGCTTGCTCTCATATCTGACTCGCTCGCTTGCTCTCTTGTCTGGCTCGCTCTCTTATCTGGCTCGCTTGCATATCTGGCTCGCTCGCTCTCACATCGAGCTGGCTCGCTTGCTCTCATATCTGGCTCGCTCGCTTGCTCTCTTTTCTGGCTCGCTCTCTTATCTGGCTCGCTCTCATATCTGGCTTGCTAGCTTGCTCTCATATCTGGCTCGCTCGCTTTCTCTCTTGTCTGTCTCGCTCTCTTTTATGGCTCGCTCACATATCTGGCTCGCTCGCTCTCAAATCTGGCTTGCTCGCTCTCAAATCTGGCTCGCTCGCTTGCTCTCATATCTTGCTAGTTCGCTTGCTCTCTTGTCTTGCTCGCTCTCTTATCTGGCTCGCTCGCTCTCATATCTGGCTGGCTCGCTTGCTCTCATATCTGGCTCGCTCGCTTGCTCTCTTGTCTGACTCGCTCTCTTATCTGGCTTGCTCGCTAGCATATCTGGCTCGCTCGCTTGCTCTCATATCTTGCTAGTTCGCTTGCTCTCTTGTCTTGCTCGCTCTCTTATCTGGCTCGCTCGCTCTCATATCTGGCTCGCTCGCTTGCTCTCATGTCTGGCTCGCTCGCTCTCATATCTGGCTCGCTCGCTTGCTCTCATGTCTGGCTCGCTCTCATATCTGGCTTTCTCGCTTGCTCTCTTGTCTGGTACGCTCTCTTATCTGGCTCGCTCTCATATCTGGCTTGCTCGCTTGCTCTCATATCTGGCTCGTTCGCTTGCTTTCTTGTCTGGTTTGCTCGCATATCTGGCTCGCTCGCTCGCTCTCACATCTGGCTCGCTCGCCTGCTCTCTTGTCTTGCTCGCTCTCTTATCTGGCTCGCTCGCTCTCATATCTGGCTGGCTCGCTTGCTCTCATATTTGGCTCGCTCGCTTGCTCTCTTGTCTGGCTCGCTCTCTTATCTTGCTCGCTCGCTCTCATATCTGGCTGGCTCGCTTGCTCTCATATCTGGCTTGCTCGCTTGCTCTCTTGTCTGGCTCACTCTCATATCTGTCTTGCTCGCTAGCATATCTGGCTCGCTCGCTTGCTCTCTTGTCTGGCTTGCTCTCTTATCTGGCTCGCTCGCACTCATATCTGGCTCGCTCGCTTGCTCTCATGTCTGGCTCGCTCGCTCTCATATCTGGCTTTCTCGCTTGCTCTCTTGTCTGTTTCGCTCTCTTATCTGGCTCGCTCTCATATCTGGCTTGCTCGCTTGCTCTCATGTCTGGCTCGCTCGCTTGCTTTCTTGTCTTGCTCGCTCTCTTATCTGGCTCGCTCGCTCTCATATCTGGCTGGCTCGCTTGCTCTCATATCTGGCTCGCTCGCTCTCATATCTGGCTCGCTCGCTTGCTCTCTTGTCTTGCTCGCTCTCTTATCTGGCTCGCTCGCTCTCATATCTGGCTGGCTCGCTTGCTCTCATATCTGGCTCGCTCGCTTGCTCTCTTGTCTGGCTCGCTCTCTTATCTGGCTAGCTCGCTAGAATATCTGGCTCGCACGCTTGCTCTCTTGTCTGGCTTGCTCTCTTATCTGGCTCGCTCGCTCTCATATCTGGCTCGCTCGCTTGCTCTCATGTCTGGCTCGCTCGCTCTCATATCTGGCTTTCTCGCTTGCTCTCTTGTCTGGCTCGCTCTCTTATATGGCTCGCTCGCATATCTGGCTAGCTCGCTCTCGAATCTGGCTGGCTCGCTTGCTCTCATTTCTGGCTGGCTCGCTTGCTCTCATATCTGGCTCGCTCGCTTGCTCTCATATCTGGCTCGCTCGCTTGCTTAATTGTCTGGCTCGCTCTCTTATCTGCCTCGCTCTCTCTCACATCTGGCTTGCTCGCTTGCTCTCATATCTGGCTCGCTTGCTGCTCTCTTGTCTGGCTCGCTCTCATATCTGGCTTGCTTGCTTGCTCTCATATCTGGCTCGCTCGCTTGCTCTCTTGTCTGGCTCGCTCTCTTATCTGGCTCGCTCGCATATCTGGCTCGCTCGCTCTCACATCTGGCTGGCTTGCTTGCTCTCATATCTGGCTCGCTCGCTTGCTCTCATATCTGACTCGCTCGCTTGCTCTCTTGTCTGGCTCGCTCTCTTATCTGGCTCGCTTGCATATCTGGCTCGCTCGCTCTCACATCGAGCTGGCTCGCTTGCTCTCATATCTGGCTCGCTCGCTTGCTCTCTTTTCTGGCTCGCTCTCTTATCTGGCTCGCTCTCATATCTGGCTTGCTAGCTTGCTCTCATATCTGGCTCGCTCGCTTTCTCTCTTGTCTGTCTCGCTCTCTTTTATGGCTCGCTCACATATCTGGCTCGCTCGCTCTCAAATCTGGCTTGCTCGCTCTCAAATCTGGCTCGCTCGCTTGCTCTCATATCTTGCTAGTTCGCTTGCTCTCTTGTCTTGCTCGCTCTCTTATCTGGCTCGCTCGCTCTCATATCTGGCTTGCTCGCTTGCTCTCATATCTGGCTCGCTCGCTTGCTCTCTTGTCTGGCTCGCTCTCTTATCTGGCTTGCTCGCTAGCATATCTGGCTCGCTCGCTTGCTCTCATATCTTGCTAGTTCGCTTGCTCTCTTGTCTTGCTCGCTCTCTTATCTGGCTCGCTCGCTCTCATATCTGGCTCGCTCGCTTGCTCTCATGTCTGGCTCGCTCGCTCTCATATCTGGCTCGCTCGCTTGCTCTCATGTCTGGCTCGCTCTCATATCTGGCTTTCTCGCTTGCTCTCTTGTCTGGTACGCTCTCTTATCTGGCTCGCTCTCATATCTGGCTTGCTCGCTTGCTCTCATATCTGGCTCGTTCGCTTGCTTTCTTGTCTGGTTTGCTCGCATATCTGGCTCGCTCGCTCGCTCTCACATCTGGCTCGCTCGCCTGCTCTCTTGTCTTGCTCGCTCTCTTATCTGGCTCGCTCGCTCTCATATCTGGCTTGCTCGCTTGCTCTCATATCTGGCTCGCTCGCTTGCTCTCTTGTCTGGCTCGCTCTCTTATCTGGCTCGCTCGCATATCTGGCTCGCTCGCTCTCACATCTGGCTGGCTTGCTTGCTCTCATATCTGGCTCGCTCGCTTGCTCTCATATCTGACTCGCTCGCTTGCTCTCTTGTCTGGCTCGCTCTCTTATCTGGCTCGCTTGCATATCTGGCTCGCTCGCTCTCACATCGAGCTGGCTCGCTTGCTCTCATATCTGGCTCGCTCGCTTGCTCTCTTTTCTGGCTCGCTCTCTTATCTGGCTCGCTCTCATATCTGGCTTGCTAGCTTGCTCTCATATCTGGCTCGCTCGCTTTCTCTCTTGTCTGTCTCGCTCTCTTTTATGGCTCGCTCACATATCTGGCTCGCTCGCTCTCAAATCTGGCTTGCTCGCTCTCAAATCTGGCTCGCTCGCTTGCTCTCATATCTTGCTAGTTCGCTTGCTCTCTTGTCTTGCTCGCTCTCTTATCTGGCTCGCTCGCTCTCATATCTGGCTGGCTCGCTTGCTCTCATATCTGGCTCGCTCGCTTGCTCTCTTGTCTGACTCGTTCTCTTATCTGGCTTGCTCGCTAGCATATCTGGCTCGCTCGCTTGCTCTCATATCTTGCTAGTTCGCTTGCTCTCTTGTCTTGCTCGCTCTCTTATCTGGCTCGCTCGCTTGCTCTCATGTCTGGCTCGCTCGCTCTCATATCTGGCTCGCTCGCTTGCTCTCATGTCTGGCTCGCTCTCATATCTGGCTTTCTCGCTTGCTCTCTTGTCTGGTACGCTCTCTTATCTGGCTCGCTCTCATATCTGGCTTGCTCGCTTGCTCTCATATCTGGCTCGTTCGCTTGCTTTCTTGTCTGGTTTGCTCGCATATCTGGCTCGCTCGCTCGCTCTCACATCTGGCTCGCTCGCCTGCTCTCTTGTCTTGCTCGCTCTCTTATCTGGCTCGCTCGCTCTCATATCTGGCTGGCTCGCTTGCTCTCATATCTGGCTCGCTCGCTTGCTCTCTTGTCTGGCTCGCTCTCTTATCTGGCTTGCTCGCTAGAATATCTGGCTCGCGCGCTTGCTCTCTTGTCTGGCTTGCTCTCTTATCTGGCTCGCTCGCTCTCATATCTGGCTTTCTCGCTTGCTCTCTTGTCTGGCTCGCTCACTTATCTGGCTCGCTCACATATCTGGCTAGCTCGCTCTCACATCTGGCTGGCTCGCTTGCTCTCATTTCTGGCTGGCTCGCTTGCTCTCATTTCTGGCTCGCTCGCTTGCTCTCATATCTGGCTCGCTCACTTGCTCTCATATCTGGCACGCTCGCTTGCTCTCTTGTCTGGCTCGCTCTCATATCTGGCTAGCTCGCTTGCTCTCTTGTCTTGCTCGCTCTCTTATCTGGCTCGCTCGCTCTCATATCTGGCTGGCTCGCTTGCTCTCATATCTGGCTCGCTCGCTTGCTCTCATATCTGGCTCGCTCGCTTGCTCTCATGTCTGGCTCGCTCTCATATCTGGATCGCTCGCTTGCTCTCATATCTGGCTCGCTCGCTTGCTTAATTGTCTGGCTCGCTCTCTTATCTGCCTCGCTCTCTCTCATATCTGGCTTGCTCGCTTGCTCTCATATCTGGCTCGCTCGCTGCTCTCTTGTCTGGCTCGCTCTCATATCTGGCTTGCTCGCTTGCTCTCATATCTGGCTCGCTCGCTTGCTCTCTTGTCTGGCTCGCTCTCTTATTTGGCTCGCTCGCATATCTGGCTCGCTCGCTCTCACATTTGGCTGGCTTGCTTGCTCTCATATCTGGCTCGCTCGCTTGCTCTCATATCTGGCTCGCTCGCTTGCTCTCTTGTCTGGCTCGCTCTCTTATCTGGCTCGCTCGCATATCTGGCTCGCTCGCTCTCACATCGAGCTGGCTCGCTTGCTCTCATATCTGGCTCGCTCGCTTGCTCTCATATCTGGCTCGCTCGCTTTCTCTCTTGTCTGTCTCGCTCTCTTTTATGGCTCGCTCACATATCTGGCTTGCTCGCTCTCAAATCTGGCTCGCTCGCTCTCAAATCTGGCTCGCTCGCTTGCTCTCATATCTGGCTTGCTCGCTTGCTCTCATATTCGGCTCGCTCGATTGCTCTCATATCTGGCTCGCTCGCTTGCTCTCTTGTCTGGCTCGCTCTCTTATCTGGGTTGCTCGCTAGCATATCTGGCTCGCACGCTTGCTCTCTTGTCTGGCTTGCTCTCTTATCTGGCTCGCTCGGTCTCATATCTGGCTCGCTCGCTTGCTCTCATGTCTGGCTCGCTTGCTCTCATATCTGGCTTTCTCGCTTGCTCTCTTGTCTGGCTCGCTCTCTTATCTGGCTCGCTCGCATATCTGGATCTCTCGCTCTCACATCTGGCTGGCTCACTTGCTCTCATTTCTGGCTGGCTCGCTTGCTCTCATTTCTGGTTCGCTTGCTTGCTCTCATATCTGGCTCGCTCGCTTGCTCTCATATCTGGCTCGCTCGCTTGCTCTCATATCTGGCTCGCTCGCTCTCATGTCTGGCTCGCTCTCATATCTGGATCGTTCGCTTGCTCTCATATCTGGCTCGCTCGCTTGCTTAATTGTCTGGCTCGCTCTCTTATCTGCCTCGCTCTCTCACATCTGGCTTGCTCACTTGCTCTCATAACTGGCTCACTTGCTGCTCTCTTGTCTGGCTCGCTCTCATATCTGGCTTGCTCGCTTGCTCTCATATCTGGCTCGCTCGCTTGCTCTCTTGTCTGGCTCGCTCTCTTATCTGGCGCGCTCGCATATCTGGCTCGCTTGCTCTCACATCTGGCTTGCTTGCTCTCATATCTGGCTCGCTCGCTTGCTCTCATATCTGGCTCGCTCGCTTGCTCTCTTGTCTGGCTCGCTCTCTATTGTGGCTCGCTCGCATATCTGGCTCGCTCGCTCTCACATCGAGCTGGCTCGCTTGCTCTCATATCTGGCTCGCTCGCTTGCTCTCATATCTGGCTTGCTCGCTTTCTCTCTTGTCTGTCTCGCTCTCTTTTATGGCTCGCTCACATATCTGGCTTGCTCGCTCTCAAATCTGGCTCGCTCGCTCTCAAATCTGGCTCGCTCGCTTGCTCTCATATCTGGCTTGCTCGCTTGCTCTCATATCCGGCTCGCTCGCTTGCTCTCATATTTGGCTCGCTCGCTTGCTCTCTTGTCTGGCTCGCTCTCTTATCTGGCTCGCTCGCATATCTTTCTCGCTCGCTCTCAAATCTGGCTTGCTCGCTTGCTCTCATATCTGGCTAGTTCGCTTGCTCTCTTATCTTGCTTGCTCTCTTATCTGGCTCGCTCGCTCTCATATCTGGCTGGCTCGCTTGCTCTCATATCTGGCTCGCTCGCTTGCTCTCTTGTCTGGCTCGCTCTCTTATCTGGCTAGCTCGCTAGAATATCTGGCTCGCACGCTTGCTCTCTTGTCTGGCTTGCTCTCTTATCTGGCTCGCTCGCTCTCATATCTGGCTCGCTCGCTTGCTCTCATGTCTGGCTCGCTCGCTCTCATATCTGGCTTTCTCGCTTGCTCTCTTGTCTGGCTCGCTCTCTTATCTGGCTCGCTCGCATATCTGGCTAGCTCGCTCTCACATCTGGCTGGCTCGCTTGCTCTCATTTCTGGCTGGCTCGCTTGCTCTCATATCTGGCTCGCTCGCTTGCTCTCATATCTGGCTAGTTCGCTTGCTCTCTTGTCTTGCTCGCTCTCTTATCTGGCTCGCTCGCTCTCATATCTGGCTGGCTCGCTTGCTCTCATATCTGACTCGCTCGCTTGCTCTCTTGTCTGGCTCGCTCTCTTATCTGGCTTGCTCGCTAGCATATCTGGCTCGCTCGCTTGCTCTCATGTCTGGCTTGCTCTCTTATCTGGCTCGCTCGCTCTCATATCTGGCTCGCTCGCTTGCTCTCATGTCTGGCTCGCTCTCATATCTGGCTTTCTCGCTTGCTCTCTTGTCTGGTACGCTCTCTTATCTGGCTCGCTCTCATATCTGGCTTGCTCGCTTGCTCTCATATCTGGCTCGTTCGCTTGCTTTCTTGTCTGGCTCGCTCGCATATCTGGCTCGCTCGCTCGCTCTCACATCTGGCTCGCTCGCTTGCTCTCTTGTCTTGCTCGCTCTCTTATCTGGCTCGCTCGCTCTCATATCTGGCTGGCTCGCTTACTCTCATATCTGGCTCGCTCACTTGCTCTCTTGTCTGGCTCGCTCTCTTATCTGGCTTGCTCGCTAGAATATCTGGCTCGCGCGCTTGCTCTCTTGTCTGGCTTGCTCTCTTATCTGGCTCGCTCGCTCTCATATCTGGCTCGCTCGCTTGCTCTCATGTCTGGCTCGCTCGCTCTCATATCTGGCTTTCTCGCTTGCTCTCTTGTCTGGCTCGCTCGCTTGCTCTCTAGTCTGGCTCGCTCTCTTATCTGGCTTGCTCGCTAGCATATCTGGCTCGCTCGCTTGCTCTCATATCTGGCTCGCTCGCTTGCTCTCATATCTGGCTCGCTCGCTTGCTCTCTTGTCTGGCTCGCTATCATATCTGGCTAGCTCGCTTGCTCTCTTGTCTTGCTCACTCTTATGTGGCTCGCTCGCTCTCTTATCTGGCTGGCTCGCTTGCTCTCATATCTGGCTTGCTCTCTTGCTCTCTTGTCTGGCTCGCTCTCATATCTGGCTTGCTCGCATATCTGGCTCGCTCGCTTGCTCTCTTGTCTGGCTCGCTCTCTTATCTGGCTCGCTCACATATCTGGCTCGCTCACATATCTGGCTAGCTCGCTCTCACATCTGGCTGGCTCGCTTGCTCTCATTTCTGGCTGGCTCGCATGCTCTCATTTCTGGCTCGCTCGCTTGCTCTCATATCTGGCTCGCTCGCTTGCTCTCATATCTGGCACGCTCGCTTGCTCTCTTGTCTGGCTCGCTCTCATATCTGGCTAGCTCGCTTGCTCTCTTGTCTTGCTCGCTCTCTTATCTGGCTTGCTCGCTCTCATATCTGGCTGGCTCGCTTGCTCTCATATCTGGCTCGCTCGCTTGCTCTCATATCTGGCTCGCTCGCTTGCTCTCATGTCTGGCTCGCTCTCATATCTGGATCGCTCGCTTGCTCTCATATCTGGCTCGCTCGCTTGCTTAATTGTCTGGCTCGCTCTCTTATCTGCCTCTCTCTCTCTCACATCTGGCTTGCTCGCTTGCTCTCATATCTGGCTCGCTCGCTGCTCTCTTGTCTGGCTCGCTCTCATATCTGGCTTGCTCGCTTGCTCTCATATCTGGCTTGCTCGCTTGCTCTCTTGTCTGGCTCGCTCTCTTATTTGGCTCGCTCGCATATCTGGCTCGCTCGCTCTCACATCTGGCTGGCTTACTTGCTCTAATATCTGGCTCGCTCGCTTGCTCTCATATCTGGCTCGCTCGCTTGCTCTCTTGTCTGGCTCGCTCTCTTATCTGGCTCGCTCGCATATCTGGCTTGCTCGCTCTCACATCGAGCTGGCTCGCTTGCTCTCATATCTGGCTCGCTCGCTTGCTCTCATATCTGGCTCGCTCGCTTTCTCTCTTGTCTGTCTCGCTCTCTTTTATGGCTCGCTCACATATCTGGCTTGCTCGCTCTCAAATCTGGCTCGCTCGCTCTCAAATCTGGCTCGCTCGCTTGCTCTCATATCTGGCTTGCTCGCTTGCTCTCATATCCGGCTCGCTCGAATGCTCTCATATCTGGCTCGCTCGCTTTCTCTCTTGTCTGGCTCGCTCTCTTATCTGGCTCGCTCGCATATCTTTCTCGCTCACTCTCAAATCTGGCTCGCTCGCTTGCTCTCATATCTGGCTAGTTCGCTTGCTCTCTTGTCTTGCTCGCTCTCTTATCTGGCTCGCTCGCTCTCATATCTGGCTGGCTCGCTTACTCTCATATCTGGCTCGCTCGCTTGCTCTCTTGTCTGGCTCGCTCTCTTATCTGGCTTGCTCGCTAGCATATCTCGCTCGCACTTTTGCTCTCTTGTCTGGCTTGCTCTCTTATCTGGCTCGCTCGGTCTCATATCTGGCTCGCTCGCTTGCTCTCATGTCTGGCTCGCTTGCTCTCATATCTGGCTTTCTCGCTTGCTCTCTTGTCTGGCTCGCTCTCTTATCTGGCTCGCTCGCATATCTGGATCTCTCGCTCTCAAATCTGGCTGGCTCACTTGCTCTCATTTCTGGCTGGCTCGCTTGCTCTCATTTCTGGTTCGCTCGCTTGCTCTCATATCTGGCTCGCTCGCTTGCTCTCATATCTGGCTCGCTCGCTTGCTCTCATATCTGGCTCGCTCGCTCTCATGTCTGGCTCGCTCTCATATCTGGATCGCTCGCTTGCTCTCATATCTGGCTCGCTCGCTTGCTTAATTGTCTGGCTCGCTCTCTTATCTGCCTCGCTCTCTCTCACATCTGGCTTGCTCGCTTGCTCTCATATCTGGCTCGCTCGCTGCTCTCTTGTCTGGCTCGCTCTCATATCTGGCTTGCTCGCTTGCTCTCATATCTGGCTCGCTCGCTTGCTCTCTTGTCTGGCTCGCTCTCTTATCTGGCGCGCTCGCATATCTGGCTCGCTCGCTCTCACATCTGGCTGGCTTGCTTGCTCTCATATCTGGCTCGCTCGCTTGCTCTCATATCTGGCTCGCTCGCTTGCTCTCTTGTCTGGCTCGCTCTCTTATGTGGCTCGCTCGCATATCTGGCTCGCTCGCTCTCACATCGAGCTGGCTCGCTTGCTCTCATATCTGGCTCGCTCGCTTGCTCTCATATCTGGCTAGCTCGCTTGCTCTCTTGTCTTGCTCGCTCTCTTATCTGGCTCGCTCGCTCTCATATCTGGCTGGCTCGCTTGCTCTCATATCTGGCTTGCTCGCTTGCTCTCTTGTCTGGCTCGCTCTCTTATCTGGCTTGCTCGCTAGCATATCTGGCTCGCTCGCTTGCTCTCTTGTCTGGCTTGCTCTCTTATCTGGCTCGCTCGCTCTCATATCTGGCTCGCTCGCTTGCTCTCATATCTGGCTAGTTCGCTTGCTCTCTTGTCTTGCTCGCTCTCTTATCTGGCTCGCTCGCTCTCATATCTGGCTGGCTCGCTTGCTCTCATATCTGGCTTGCTCGCTTGCTCTCATATTCGGCTCGCTCGATTGCTCTCATATCTGGCTCGCTCGCTTGCTCTCTTGTCTGGCTCGCTCTCTTATCTGGGTTGCTCGCTAGCATATCTGGCTCGCACGCTTGCTCTCTTGTCTGGCTTGCTCTCTTATCTGGCTCGCTCGGTCTCATATCTGGCTCGCTCGCTTGCTCTCATGTCTGGCTCGCTTGCTCTCATATCTGGCTTTCTCGCTTGCTCTCTTGTCTGGCTCGCTCTCTTATCTGGCTCGCTCGCATATCTGGATCTCTCGCTCTCACATCTGGCTGGCTCACTTGCTCTCATTTCTGGCTGGCTCGCTTGCTCTCATTTCTGGTTCGCTCGCTTGCTCTCATATCTGGCTCGCTCGCTTGCTCTCATATCTGGCTCGCTCGCTTGCTCTCATATCTGGCTCGCTCGCTCTCATGTCTGGCTCGCTCTCATAACTGGATCGTTCGCTTGCTCTCATATCTGGCTCGCTCGCTTGCTTAATTGTCTGGCTCGCTCTCTTATCTGCCTCGCTCTCTCTCACATCTGGCTTGCTCACTTGCTCTCATATCTGGCTCGCTCGCTGCTCTCTTGTCTGGCTCGCTCTCATATCTGGCTTGCTCGCTTGCTCTCATATCTGGCTCGCTCGCTTGCTCTCTTGTCTGGCTCGCTCTCTTATCTGGCGCGCTCGCATATCTGGCTCGCTCGCTCTCACATCTGGCTTGCTTGCTCTCATATCTGGCTCGCTCGCTTGCTCTCATATCTGGCTCGCTCGCTTGCTCTCTTGTCTGGCTCGCTCTCTATTGTGGCTCGCTCGCATATCTGGCTCGCTCGCTCTCACATCGAGCTGGCTCGCTTGCTCTCATATCTGGCTCGCTCGCTTGCTCTCATATCTGGCTTGCTCGCTTTCTCTCTTGTCTGTCTCGCTCTCTTTTATGGCTCGCTCACATATCTGGCTTGCTCGCTCTCAAATCTGGCTCGCTCGCTCTCAAATCTGGCTCGCTCGCTTGCTCTCATATCTGGCTTGCTCGCTTGCTCTCATATCCGGCTCGCTCGCTTGCTCTCATATCTGGCTTGCTCGCTTTCTCTCTTGTCTGGCTCGCTCTCTTATCTGGCTCGCTCGCATATCTTTCTCGCTCGCTCTCAAATCTGGCTTGCTCGCTTGCTCTCATATCTGGCTAGTTCGCTTGCTCTCTTGTCTTGCTTGCTCTCTTATCTGGCTAGCTCGCTAGAATATCTGGCTCGCACGCTTGCTCTCTTGTCTGGCTTGCTCTCTTATCTGGCTCGCTCGCTCTCATATCTGGCTCGCTCGCTTGCTCTCATGTCTGGCTCGCTCGCTCTCATATCTGGCTTTCTCGCTTGCTCTCTTGTCTGGCTCACTCTCTTATCTGGCTCGCTCGCATATCTGGCTAGCTCGCTCTCACATCTGGCTGGCTCGCTTGCTCTCATTTCTGGCTGGCTCGCTTGCTCTCATATCTGGCTATCTCGCTTGCTCTCATATCTGGCTAGTTCGCTTGCTCTCTTGTCTTGCTCGCTCTCTTATCTGGCTCGCTCGCTCTCATATCTGGCTGGCTCGCTTGCTCTCATATCTGGCTCGCTCGCTTGCTCTCTTGTCTGGCTCGCTCTCTTATCTGGCTTGCTCGCTAGCATATCTGGCTCGCTCGCTTGCTCTCTTGTCTGGCTTGCTCTCTTATCTGGCTCGCTCGCTCTCATATCTGGCTCGCTCGCTTGCTCTCATGTCTGGCTCGCTCTCATATCTGGCTTTCTCGCTTGCTCTCTTGTCTGGTACGCTCTCTTATCTGGCTCGCTCTCATATCTGGCTTGCTCGCTTGCTCTCATATCTGGCTCGTTCGCTTGCTTTCTTTTCTGGCTCGCTCGCATATCTGGCTCGCTCGCTCGCTCTCACATCTGGCTCGCTTGCTCTCTTGTCTTGCTCGCTCTCTTATCTGGCTCGCTCGCTCTCATATCTGGCTGGCTCGCTTACTCTCATATCTGGCTCGCTCGCTTGCTCTCTTGTCTGGCTCGCTCTCTTATCTGGCTTGCTCGCTAGAATATCTGGCTCGCGCGCTTGCTCTCTTGTCTGGCTTGCTCTCTTATCTGGCTCGCTCGCTCTCATATCTGGCTCGCTCGCTTGCTCTCATGTCTGGCTCGCTCGCTCTCATATCTGGCTTTCTCGCTTGCTCTCTTGTCTGGCTCGCTCTCTTATCTGGCTCGCTCACATATCTGGCTAGCTCGCTCTCACATCTGGCTGGCTCGCTTGCTCTCATTTCTGGCTGGCTCGCTTGCTCTCATTTCTGGCTCGCTCGCTTGCTCTCATATCTGGCTCGCTCGCTTGCTCTCATATCTGGCACGCTCGCTTGCTCCCTTGTCTGGCTCGCTCTCATATCTGGCTAGCTCGCTTGCTCTCTTGTCTTGCTCACTCTCTTATCTGACTTGCTCGCTCTCATATCTGGCTGGCTCGCTTGCTCTCATATCTGGCTCGCTCGCTTGCTCTCATATCTGGCTCGCTCGCTTGCTCTCATGTCTGGCTCGCTCTCATATCTGGATCGCTCGCTTGCTCTCATATCTGGCTCGCTCGCTTGCTTAATTGTCTGGCTCGCTCTCTTATCTGCCTCGCTCTCTCTCACATCTGGCTTGCTCGCTTGCTCTCATATCTGGCTCGCTCGCTGCTCTCTTGTCTGGCTCGCTCTCATATCTGGCTTGCTCGCTTGCTCTCATATCTGGCTTGCTCGCTTGCTCTCTTGTCTGGCTCGCTCTCTTATTTGGCTCGCTCGCATATCTGGCTCGCTCGCTCTCACATCTGGCTGGCTTACTTGCTCTAATATCTGGCTCGCTCGCTTGCTCTCATATCTGGCTCGCTCGCTTGCTCTCTTGTCTGGCTCGCTCTCTTATCTGACTCGCTCGCATATCTGGCTTGCTCGCTCTCACATCGAGCTGGCTCGCTTGCTCTCATATCTGGCTCGCTCGCTTGCTCTCATATCTGGCTCGCTCGCTTTCTCTCTTGTCTGTCTCGCTCTCTTTTATGGCTCGCTCACATATCTGGCTTGCTCGCTCTCAAATCTGGCTCGCTCGCTCTCAAATCTGGCTCGCTCGCTTGCTCTCATATCTGGCTTGCTCGCTTGCTCTCATATCCGGCTCGCTCGAATGCTCTCATATCTGGCTCGCTCGCTTTCTCTCTTGTCTGGCTCGCTCTCTTATCTGGCTCGCTCGCATATCTTTCTCGCTCGCTCTCAAATCTGGCTCGCTCGCTTGCTCTCATATCTGGCTAGTTCGCTTGCTCCCTTGTCTTGCTCGCTCTCTTATCTGGCTCGCTCGCTCTCATATCTGGCTGGCTCGCTTACTCTCATATCTGGCTCGCTCGCTTGCTCTCTTGTCTGGCTCGCTCTCTTATCTGGCTTGCTCGCTAGCATATCTCGCTCGCACTTTTGCTCTCTTGTCTGGCTTGCTCTCTTATCTGGCTCGCTCGGTCTCATATCTGGCTCGCTCGCTTGCTCTCATGTCTGGCTCGCTTGCTCTCATATCTGGCTTTCTCGCTTGCTCTCTTGTCTGGCTCGCTCTCTTATCTGGCTCTCTCGCATATCTGGATCTCTCGCTCTCAAATCTGGCTGGCTCACTTGCTCTCATTTCTGGCTGGCTCGCTTGCTCTCATTTCTGGTTCGCTCGCTGGCTCTCATATCTGGCTCGCTCGCTTGTTCTCATATCTGGCTCGCTCGCTTGCTCTCATATCTGGCTCGCTCGCTCTCATGTCTGGCTCGCTCTCATATCTGGATCGCTCGCTTGCTCTCATATCTGGCTCGCTCGCTTGCTTAATTGTCTGGCTCGCTCTCTTATCTGCCTCGCTCTCTCTCACATCTGGCTTGCTCGCTTGCTCTCATATCTGGCTCGCTCGCTGCTCTCTTGTCTGGCTCGCTCTCATATCTGGCTTGCTCGCTTGCTCTCATATCTGGCTCGCTCGCTTGCTCTCTTGTCTGGCTCGCTCTCTTATCTGGCGCGCTCGCATATCTGGCTCGCTCGCTCTCACATCTGGCTGGCTTGCTTGCTCTCATATCTGGCTCGCTCGCTTGCTCTCATATCTGGCTCGCTCGCTTGCTCTCTTGTCTGGCTCGCTCTCTTATGTGGCTCGCTCGCATATCTGGCTCGCTCGCTCTCACATCGAGCTGGCTCGCTTGCTCTCATATCTGGCTCGCTCGCTTGCTCTCATATCTGGCTAGCTCGCTTGCTCTCTTGTCTTGCTCGCTCTCTTATCTGGCTCGCTCGCTCTCATATCTGGCTGGCTCGCTTGCTCTCATATCTGGCTTGCTCGCTTGCTCTCTTGTCTGGCTCGCTCTCTTATCTGGCTTGCTCGCTAGCATATCTGGCTCGCTCGCTTGCTCTCTTGTCTGGCTTGCTCTCTTATCTGGCTCGCTCGCTCTCATATCTGGCTCGCTCGCTTGCTCTCATATCTGGCTAGTTCGCTTGCTCTCTTGTCTTGCTCGCTCTCTTATCTGGCTCGCTCGCTCTCATATCTGGCTGGCTCGCTTGCTCTCATATCTGGCTTGCTCGCTTGCTCTCATATTCGGCTCGCTCGATTGCTCTCATATCTGGCTCGCTCGCTTGCTCTCTTGTCTGGCTCGCTCTCTTATCTGGGTTGCTCGCTAGCATATCTGGCTCGCACGCTTGCTCTCTTGTCTGGCTTGCTCTCTTATCTGGCTCGCTCGGTCTCATATCTGGCTCGCTCGCTTGCTCTCATGTCTGGCTCGCTTGCTCTCATATCTGGCTTTCTCGCTTGCTCTCTTGTCTGGCTCGCTCTCTTATCTGGCTCGCTCGCATATCTGGATCTCTCGCTCTCACATCTGGCTGGCTCACTTGCTCTCATTTCTGGCTGGCTCGCTTGCTCTCATTTCTGGTTCGCTCGCTTGCTCTCATATCTGGCTCGCTCGCTTGCTCTCATATCTGGCTCGCTCGCTTGCTCTCATATCTGGCTCGCTCGCTCTCATGTCTGGCTCGCTCTCATAACTGGATCGTTCGCTTGCTCTCATATCTGGCTCGCTCGCTTGCTTAATTGTCTGGCTCGCTCTCTTATCTGCCTCGCTCTCTCTCACATCTGGCTTGCTCACTTGCTCTCATATCTGGCTCGCTCGCTGCTCTCTTGTCTGGCTCGCTCTCATATCTGGCTTGCTCGCTTGCTCTCATATCTGGCTCGCTCGCTTGCTCTCTTGTCTGGCTCGCTCTCTTATCTGGCGCGCTCGCATATCTGGCTCGCTCGCTCTCACATCTGGCTTGCTTGCTCTCATATCTGGCTCGCTCGCTTGCTCTCATATCTGGCTCGCTCGCTTGCTCTCTTGTCTGGCTCGCTCTCTATTGTGGCTCGCTCGCATATCTGGCTCGCTCGCTCTCACATCGAGCTGGCTCGCTTGCTCTCATATCTGGCTCGCTCGCTTGCTCTCATATCTGGCTTGCTCGCTTTCTCTCTTGTCTGTCTCGCTCTCTTTTATGGCTCGCTCACATATCTGGCTTGCTCGCTCTCAAATCTGGCTCGCTCGCTCTCAAATCTGGCTCGCTCGCTTGCTCTCATATCTGGCTTGCTCGCTTGCTCTCATATCCGGCTCGCTCGCTTGCTCTCATATCTGGCTTGCTCGCTTTCTCTCTTGTCTGGCTCGCTCTCTTATCTGGCTCGCTCGCATATCTTTCTCGCTCGCTCTCAAATCTGGCTTGCTCGCTTGCTCTCATATCTGGCTAGTTCGCTTGCTCTCTTGTCTTGCTTGCTCTCTTATCTGGCTAGCTCGCTAGAATATCTGGCTCGCACGCTTGCTCTCTTGTCTGGCTTGCTCTCTTATCTGGCTCGCTCGCTCTCATATCTGGCTCGCTCGCTTGCTCTCATGTCTGGCTCGCTCGCTCTCATATCTGGCTTTCTCGCTTGCTCTCTTGTCTGGCTCACTCTCTTATCTGGCTCGCTCGCATATCTGGCTAGCTCGCTCTCACATCTGGCTGGCTCGCTTGCTCTCATTTCTGGCTGGCTCGCTTGCTCTCATATCTGGCTATCTCGCTTGCTCTCATATCTGGCTAGTTCGCTTGCTCTCTTGTCTTGCTCGCTCTCTTATCTGGCTCGCTCGCTCTCATATCTGGCTGGCTCGCTTGCTCTCATATCTGGCTCGCTCGCTTGCTCTCTTGTCTGGCTCGCTCTCTTATCTGGCTTGCTCGCTAGCATATCTGGCTCGCTCGCTTGCTCTCTTGTCTGGCTTGCTCTCTTATCTGGCTCGCTCGCTCTCATATCTGGCTCGCTCGCTTGCTCTCATGTCTGGCTCGCTCTCATATCTGGCTTTCTCGCTTGCTCTCTTGTCTGGTACGCTCTCTTATCTGGCTCGCTCTCATATCTGGCTTGCTCGCTTGCTCTCATATCTGGCTCGTTCGCTTGCTTTCTTTTCTGGCTCGCTCGCATATCTGGCTCGCTCGCTCGCTCTCACATCTGGCTCGCTTGCTCTCTTGTCTTGCTCGCTCTCTTATCTGGCTCGCTCGCTCTCATATCTGGCTGGCTCGCTTACTCTCATATCTGGCTCGCTCGCTTGCTCTCTTGTCTGGCTCGCTCTCTTATCTGGCTTGCTCGCTAGAATATCTGGCTCGCGCGCTTGCTCTCTTGTCTGGCTTGCTCTCTTATCTGGCTCGCTCGCTCTCATATCTGGCTCGCTCGCTTGCTCTCATGTCTGGCTCGCTCGCTCTCATATCTGGCTTTCTCGCTTGCTCTCTTGTCTGGCTCGCTCTCTTATCTGGCTCGCTCACATATCTGGCTAGCTCGCTCTCACATCTGGCTGGCTCGCTTGCTCTCATTTCTGGCTGGCTCGCTTGCTCTCATTTCTGGCTCGCTCGCTTGCTCTCATATCTGGCTCGCTCGCTTGCTCTCATATCTGGCACGCTCGCTTGCTCCCTTGTCTGGCTCGCTCTCATATCTGGCTAGCTCGCTTGCTCTCTTGTCTTGCTCACTCTCTTATCTGACTTGCTCGCTCTCATATCTGGCTGGCTCGCTTGCTCTCATATCTGGCTCGCTCGCTTGCTCTCATATCTGGCTCGCTCGCTTGCTCTCATGTCTGGCTCGCTCTCATATCTGGATCGCTCGCTTGCTCTCATATCTGGCTCGCTCGCTTGCTTAATTGTCTGGCTCGCTCTCTTATCTGCCTCGCTCTCTCTCACATCTGGCTTGCTCGCTTGCTCTCATATCTGGCTCGCTCGCTGCTCTCTTGTCTGGCTCGCTCTCATATCTGGCTTGCTCGCTTGCTCTCATATCTGGCTTGCTCGCTTGCTCTCTTGTCTGGCTCGCTCTCTTATTTGGCTCGCTCGCATATCTGGCTCGCTCGCTCTCACATCTGGCTGGCTTACTTGCTCTAATATCTGGCTCGCTCGCTTGCTCTCATATCTGGCTCGCTCGCTTGCTCTCTTGTCTGGCTCGCTCTCTTATCTGACTCGCTCGCATATCTGGCTTGCTCGCTCTCACATCGAGCTGGCTCGCTTGCTCTCATATCTGGCTCGCTCGCTTGCTCTCATATCTGGCTCGCTCGCTTTCTCTCTTGTCTGTCTCGCTCTCTTTTATGGCTCGCTCACATATCTGGCTTGCTCGCTCTCAAATCTGGCTCGCTCGCTCTCAAATCTGGCTCGCTCGCTTGCTCTCATATCTGGCTTGCTCGCTTGCTCTCATATCCGGCTCGCTCGAATGCTCTCATATCTGGCTCGCTCGCTTTCTCTCTTGTCTGGCTCGCTCTCTTATCTGGCTCGCTCGCATATCTTTCTCGCTCGCTCTCAAATCTGGCTCGCTCGCTTGCTCTCATATCTGGCTAGTTCGCTTGCTCCCTTGTCTTGCTCGCTCTCTTATCTGGCTCGCTCGCTCTCATATCTGGCTGGCTCGCTTACTCTCATATCTGGCTCGCTCGCTTGCTCTCTTGTCTGGCTCGCTCTCTTATCTGGCTTGCTCGCTAGCATATCTCGCTCGCACTTTTGCTCTCTTGTCTGGCTTGCTCTCTTATCTGGCTCGCTCGGTCTCATATCTGGCTCGCTCGCTTGCTCTCATGTCTGGCTCGCTTGCTCTCATATCTGGCTTTCTCGCTTGCTCTCTTGTCTGGCTCGCTCTCTTATCTGGCTCTCTCGCATATCTGGATCTCTCGCTCTCAAATCTGGCTGGCTCACTTGCTCTCATTTCTGGCTGGCTCGCTTGCTCTCATTTCTGGTTCGCTCGCTGGCTCTCATATCTGGCTCGCTCGCTTGTTCTCATATCTGGCTCGCTCGCTTGCTCTCATATCTGGCTCGCTCGCTCTCATGTCTGGCTCGCTCTCATATCTGGATCGCTCGCTTGCTCTCATATCTGGCTCGCTCGCTTGCTTAATTGTCTGGCTCGCTCTCTTATCTGCCTCGCTCTCTCTCACATCTGGCTTGCTCGCTTGCTCTCATATCTGGCTCGCTCGCTGCTCTCTTGTCTGGCTCGCTCTCATATCTGGCTCGCTCGCTTGCACTATTGTCTGGCTCGCTCTTTTATCTGGTTCACTCGCATATCTGGCTCACTCGCTCTCAAATCTGGCTGGCTCGCTTGCTCTCATATCTGGCTAGCTCGCTTGCTCTCTTGTCTTGCTCGCTCTCTTATCTGGCTCGCTCTCATATCTGGCTGGCTCGCTTGCTCTCATATCTGGCTCGCTCGCTTGCTCTCATATCTGGCTCGCTTGCTCTCATGTCTGGCTCGCTCGCATATCTGGCTCGCTCGCTTGCTCTCATATCTGGCTCGCTCGCTTGCTTAATTGCCTGGCTCGCTCTCTTATCTGCCTCGCTCTCTCTCACATCTGGCTCGCTCGCTGCTCTCTTGTCTGACTCGCTCTCTTATCTGGCTCGCTCGCATATCTTGCTCGCTCGCTCTAACATCTGGCTCACTCGCTTGCTCTCTTGTCTGGCTCGCTGTCTAATCTGTCTCGCTCTCACATCTGGCTTGCTCGCTTGCTCTCATATCTGGCTCGCTCGCTTGCTCTCTTGTCTGGCTCGCTCTCTTATCTGGCTTGCTCGCTAACATATCTGGCTCGCTGGCTTGCTCTCTTGTCTGGCTCGCTCTCTTATCTGGCTCCCTCGCTTGCATAACTGGCTAGCTCGCTCTCATATCTGGCTCGTTCGCTTTCTCCCATATCTGGATCGCTCGCTCACATATCTGTCTCGCTCGCTTGCTCTCTTGTCTGGTTCTCTCTCTTATCTGGCTCGCTCTCATATCTGGCTTGCTCGCTTGCTCTCATATCTGTCTCGCTCGCTTGCTCTCATATCTGGCTCGCTCGCTTGCTCTCTTGTCTGGCTCGCTCTCTTATCTGGCTCCATCGCATATCTGGCTCGCTCGCATATCTGGCTCGCTCGCTCTCACATCTGATTTGCTCGCTTGTTCTCATATCTTGCTAGCTCGCTTGCTCTCTTGTCTGACTCACTCTCTTATCTGGCTCGCTCGCATATCTGGCTAGCTCGCTCTCATATCTGTCTCGCTCGCTTGCTCTCATATCTGTCTCGCTTGCTTGCTCTCAAATCTGGCTCGCTCGCTTGCTCTCTTGTCTGGCTCGCTCTCTTATTTGGCTCGCTCGCATATCTGGCTCGCTCGCTCTCACATCTGGCTCGCTCGCTTGCTCTCATATCTGGCTCGCTCGCTTGCTCTCTTTTCTGGCTCACTCTCTTATCTGGCTCGCTCGCATATCTGGCTCGCTCGCTCTCACATCTGGCTCGCTCGCGTGCTCTCATATCTGGCTCGCTCGCTTGCTCTCTTGTCTGGCTCGCTCTCTTATCTGTCTCGCTCTCACATCTGGCTCGCTCGCTTGCTCTCATATCTGGCTCGCTCGCATGCTCTCTTGTCTGGCTCGCTCTCTTATCTGGTTTGTTCGCTCTCATATCTTGCTCGCTCGCTTGCTCTCATGTCTGGCTCGCTCACTCTCATATCTGTCTAGCTCGCTTGCTCTCTTGTCTGGCTCGCTCTTTTATCTGGCTTGCTCTGACATCTGGCTCGCTCGCTTGCTCTCTTGTCTGGCTCGCTCTCTTATCTGGCTCGCTCACTCTCATATCTGGCTTGCTCGCTTGCTCTCATGTATTGCTCGCTCGCTTGCTCTCTTGTCTGGCTCATTCTCTTATCTGGCTCGCTCGCATATGTGGCTAGCTCGCTCTCATATCTGGCTCGCTCGCTTGCTCTCATATCTGACTCGCTCCCTTGCTCTCATTTCTGGCTTGCTCGCTTGCTCTCTTGTCTGGCTCGCTCTCTTATCTTGCTCGCTCGCATATCTGGCTCGCTCGCTCTCAAATCTGGCTTGCTCGCTTGCTCTCATATCTGGCTAGCTCGCTTACTCTCTTGTCTTGCTCGCTCTCTTATCTGTCTCGCTCTCTCTCATATCTGGCTGGCTCGCTTGTTCTCATATCTGGCTAGCTCGCTCTCATGTCTGGCTCGCTCGTATATCCGGATCGCTCGCTTGCTCTCATATCTGGCTCGCTCGCTTGCTTAATTGTCTGGCTCGCTCTCTTATCTGCCTCGCTCTCTATCACATCTGGCTTGCTCAATTACTCTCTTATCTGTTTCGCTCTCACATCTGGCTCGCTCGCTTTCTCTCATATCTGGCTCGCTCTCTTATCTGGCTTGCTCGCTAACATATCTGGCTCGCTCGCTGCTCTCTTGTCTGGCTCGCTCTCTTATCTGGCTCGCTCGCATATCTGGCTCGCTCGCTCTCACATCTGGTTGGCTCGCTTGCTCTCATATCTGGCTCGATCGCTTGCTCTCTTGTCTGGCTTGCTTTCTTATCTGGCTCGCTCTAATATCTGGCTTGCTCGCTTGCTCTCATATCTGGCTCGCTCGCTTGCTCTCTTGTCTGTCTCGCTCTCTTTCATGGCTCGCTCGCATATTTGGCTCGCTCGCTCTCATATCTGGCTCGCTCACTTGCTCTCTTGTCTGGCTCGCTCTCTTATCTGGCTCGCTCGCTCTCATATCTGGCTCGCTCGCTTGCTCTCATGTCTGGCTCGCTCGCTCTCATATCTGGCTCGCTCACTTGCTCTCAAGTCTGGCTCACTCGCTCTCAAATCTGGCTCGCTTGCTTGCTCTCTTGTCTGGCTCGCTCTCTTATATGGCTCGCTCGCATATCTGGCTCGCTCGCTCTCATATCTGGCTCGCTCGCTTGCTCTCATGTCTGGCTCGCTCTCTTATATGGCCCGCTCGCATATCTGGCTCGCTCGCTTGCTCTCATATCTGGCTCGCTCGCTTGCGCTCTTCTCTGGCTCGCTCTCTTATCTGGCCTGTTCGCTCGAAAATCTGGCTCGCTCGCTCGCAAATCTGGCTAGCTCGCTTGCTCTCTTTTATGGCTCGCTCGCATATCTGGCTCGCTCGCTTTCACATCTGGCTTGCTCGCTTGCTCTCTTGTCTGGCTCGCTCTCTTATCTGGCTCGCTCGCTCGCATATCTGGTTCGCTCGCTCTCACATCTGGCTTGCTCGCTTGCTCTCTTGTCTGGCTCGCTCTCTTATCTGGCTCGCTCGCTCTCATGTCTTGCTCGCTCGCTCTCATATCTGGCTCGCTCACTTACTCTCATGCCTGGCTCGCTCGCTTTCATATCTGGCTCGCTCGCTTGCTCTCATGTCTGGCTTGCTCGCTCTCATCTCTGGTTCGCTCGCTTGCTCTCATGTCTGGCTCACTCGCTCTCATATCTGGCTCGCTTGCTCTCTTGTCTGGCTCGCTCTCTTATTTGTTACGCTCTCATATCTGGCTTTCTCGCTTGCTCTCATATCTGACTCGCTCACTTGCTCTCATATCTGTCTGTCTCGCTTGCTCTCTTGTCTGGCTTGCTCGCTCTCATATCTGTCTGGCTCGCTTGCTCTCTTGTCTGGTTTGCTCTCTTATCTGGCACGCTCTCATATCTGGCTCGCTCGCTTGCTCTCATATCTGTCTCGCTCACTTGCTCTCATATCTGGCTCGCTCGCTTGCTCTCTTGTGTGGCTCACTCTCTTATCTTGTTCGCTCGCATATCTGGCTCGCTCGCATATCTAGCTCCCTCGTTCTCAAATCTGGTTTGCTCGCTTGTTCTCATATCTGGCTAGCTCGCTTGCTCTCTTGTCTGGCTCATTCTCTTATCTGGCTCGCTCGCATATGTGGCTAGCTCGCTCTCATATCTGGCTCGCTCGCTTGCTCTCATATCTGACTCGCTCCCTTGCTCTCATTTCTGGCTTGCTCGCTTGCTCTCTTGTCTGGCTCGCTCTCTTATCTTGCTCGCTCGCATATCTGGCTCGCTCGCTCTCAAATCTGGCATGCTCGCTTGCTCTTATATCTGGCTAGCTCGCTTGCTCTCTTGTCTTACTCGCTCTCTTATCTGTCTCGCTCGCTCTCATATCTGGCTGGCTCGCTTGTTCTCATATCTGGCTCGCTCGCTCTCATGTCTGGCTCGCTCGTATATCTGGATCGCTCGCTTGCTCTCATATCTGGCTCGCTCGCTTGCTTAATTGTCTGGCTCGCTCTCTTATCTGCCTCGCTCTCTCTCACATCTGGCTTGCTCAATTACTCTCTTATCTGTTTCGCTCTCAAATCTGGCTCGCTCGCTTTCTCTCATATCTGGCTCGCTCACTTGCTCTCTTGTCTGGCTCGCTCTCTTATCTGGCTTGCTCGCTAACATATCTGGCTCGCTCGCTGCTCTCTTGTCTGGCTCGCTCTCTTATCTGGCTCACTCGCAAATCTGGCTCGCTCGCTCTCACATCTGGTTGGCTCGCTTGCTCTCATATCTGGCTCGATCGCTTGCTCTCTTGTCTGGCTTGCTTTCTTATCTGGCTCGCTCTAATATCTGGCTTGCTCGCTTGCTCTCATATCTGTTTCGCTCGCTTGCTCTCTTGTCTGTCTCGCTCTCTTTCATGGCTCGCTCGCATATTTGGCTCGCTCTCATATCTGGCTCGCTCACTTGCTCTCTTGTCTGGCTCGCTCTCTTATCTGGCTCGCTCGCTCTCATATCTGGCTCGCTCGCTTGCTCTCATGTCTGGCTCGCTCGCTCTCATATCTGGCTCGCTCACTTGCTCTCAAGTCTGGCTTACTCGCTCTCATATCTGGCTCGCTCGCTTGCTCTCTTGTCTGGCTCGCTCTCTTATATGGCTCGCTCGCATATCTGGCTCGCTCGCTCTCATATCTGGCTCGCTCGCTTGCACTCTTGTCTGGCTCCCTCTCTTATCTGGCTCGCTTGCTCTCATATCTGGCTCGCTCGCTTGCTCTCTTGTCTGGCTCGCTCTCATATCTGTCTGGCTCGCTTGCTTTCTTGTCTGGTTCGCTCTCTTATCTGGCACGCTCTCATATCTGGCTTGCTCGCTTGCTCTCACATCTGGCTCGCTCGCTTGCTTAATTGTCTGGCTCGCTCTCTCTCACATCTGGCTTGCTCAATTACTCTCTTATCTGTTTCGCTCTCACATCTGGCTCGCTCGCTTTCTCTCATATCTGGCTCGCTCACTTGCTCTCTTGTCTGGCTCGCTCTCTTATCTGGCTTGCTCGCTAACATATCTGGCTCGCTCGCTGCTCTCTTGTCTGGCTCGCTCTCTTATCTGGCTCGCTAGCATATCTGGCTCGCTCGCTCTCACATCTGGTTGGCTCGCTTGCTCTCATATCTAGCTCGATCGCTTGCTCTCTTGTCTGGCTTGCTTTCTTATCTGGCTCGCTCTAATATCTGGCTTGCTCGCTTGCTCTCATATCTGGCTCGCTCGCTTGCTCTCTTGTCTGTCTCGCTCTCTTTCATGGATCGCTCGCATATTTGGCTCGCTCTCATATCTGGCTCGCTCACTTGCTCTCTTGTCTGGCTCGCTCTCTTATCTGGCTCGCTCGCTCTCATATCTGGCTCGCTCGCTTGCTCTCATGTCTGGCTCGCTCGCTCTCATATCTGGCTCGCTCACTTGCTCTCAAGTCTGGCTCACTCGCTCTCATATCTGGCTCGCTCGCTTGCTCTCTTGTCTGGCTCGCTCTCTTATATGGCTCGCTCGCATATCTGGCTCGCTCGCTCTCATATCTGGCTCGCTCGCTTGCACTCTTGTCTGGCTCCCTCTCTTATCTGGCTCGCTTGCTCTCATATCTGGCTCGCTCGCTTGCTCTCTTGTCTGGCTCGCTCGCTCTCATATTTGTCTGGCTCGCTTGCTTTCTTGTCTGGTTCGCTCTCTTATCTGGCACGCTCTCATATCTGGCTTGCTCGCTTGCTCTCACATCTGGCTCGCTCGCTTGCTTAATTGTCTGGCTCGCTCTCTTATCTGCCTCGCTCTCTCTCACATCTGGCTTGCTCAATTACTCTCTTATCTGTTTCACTCTCACATCTGGCTCGCTCGCTTTCTCTCATATCTGGCTCGCTCACTTGCTCTCTTGTCTGGCTCGCTCTCTTATCTGGCTTGCTCGCTAACATATCTGGCTCGCTCGCTGCTCTCTTGTCTGGCTCGCTCTCTTATCTGGCTCACTCGCAAATCTGGCTCGCTCGCTCTCACATCTGGCTCGCTCGCTTGCTCTCATATCTGGCTCGCTCGCTTGCTCTCTTGTTTGGCTGGCTCTCTTATCTGGCTCGCTCTCATATCTGGCTTGCTCGCTTGCTCTCATATCTGGCTCGCTCGCTTGCTCTCTTTTATGGCTCGCTCGCATATCTGGCTCGCTCGCTCTCACATCTGGCTCGCTCGCTTGCTCTCTTGTCTGGCTCGCTCTCTTATCTGGCTCACTCGCTCGCATATCTGGTTCGCTCGCTCTCACATCTGGCTTGCTCGCTTGCTCTCTTGTCTGGCTCGCTCTCTTATCTGGCTCGCTCGCTCTCATATCTGGCTCGCTCGCTCTCATGTCTTGCTCGCTCGCTCTCATAGCTGGCTCACTCACTTACTCACATGCCTGGCTCGCTCGCTCTCATATCTGGCTCGCTCGCTTGCTCTCATGTCTGGCTTGCTCGCTCTCATCTCTGGTTCGCTCGCTTGCTCTCATGTCTGGCTCACTCGCTCTCATATCTGGCTCGCTCGCTTGCTCTCTTGTCTGGCTCGCTCTCTTATTTGTTACGCTCTCATATCTGGCTTGCTCGCTTGCTCTCATATCTGGCTCGCTCACTTGCTCTCATATCTGTCTGGCTCGCTTGCTCTCTTGTCTGGCTTGCTCGCTCTCATATCTGTCTGGCTCGCTTGCTCTCTTGTCTGGTTTGCTCTCTTATCTGGCACGCTCTCATATCTGGCTCGCTCGCTTGCTCTCATATCTGTCTCGCTCACTTGCTCTCATATCTGGCTCGCTCGCTTGCTCTCTTGTGTGGCTCACTCTCTTATCTGGCTCGCTCGCATATCTGGCTCGCTCGCATATCTAGCTCCCTCGCTCTCAAATCTGGTTTGCTCGCTTGTTCTCATATCTGGCTAGCTCGTTTGCTCTCTTGTCTGGCTCATTCTCTTATCTGGCTCGCTCGCATATGTGGCTAGCTCTCTCTCATATCTGGCTCGCTCGCTTGCTCTCATATCTGACTCGCTCCCTTGCTCTCATTTCTGGCTTGCTCGCTTGCTCTCTTGTCTGGCTCGCTCTCTTATCTTGCTCGCTCGCATATCTGGCTCGCTCGCTCTCAAATCTGGCTTGCTCTCATATCTGGCTAGCTCGCTCGCTCGCTCGCTCTCTTATCTGGCTCGCGATCATATCAGGCTGGCTCGCTTGCTCTCATATCTGGCTAGCTCGCTTGCTCTCTTGTCTTGCTCGCTCTCAAATCTGGCTAGCTCGCTTGCTCTCTTGTCTGGCTCGCTCTCTTATCTGGCTCGCTTGCATATCTGGCTCACTCGCTCTCACATCTGGCTCGCTCGCATGCTCTCATATCTGGCTCGCTCACTTGCTCTCTTGTCTGGCTCGCTCTCTTATCTGGCTCGCTCGCTTGCATATCTGGCTCGCTCTCATGTCTGGCTCGCTCGCTCTCATATCTGGCTTGCTCTCATATCTGGCTAGCTCGCTCGCTCGCTCGCTCTCTTATCTGGCTCGCGATCATATCAGGCTGGCTCGCTTGCTCTCATATCTGGCTAGCTCGCTTGCTCTCTTGTCTTGCTCGCTCTCAAATCTGGCTAGCTCGCTTGCTCTCTTGTCTGTCTCGCTCTCTTATCTGGCTCGCTCGCATATCTGGCTCGCTCGCTCTCAAATCTGGCTCGCTCGCTTGCTTTCATATCTGGCTCGCTTGCTTGCTCTCATATCTTGCTAGCTCGCTTGCTCTCTTGTCTTGCTCGCTCTCTTATCTGGCTCACTCTCATATCTGGCTGGCTCGCTTGCTCTCATATCTGGCTGGCTCGCTTGCTCTCATATCTGGCTTGATTGCTCTCATGTCTGGCTCGCTCTCATATCTGGATCACTCGCTTGCTCTCATATCTGGCTCGCTCGCTTGCTTAATTGTCTGGCTCGCTCTCTTATCTGCCTCACTCTCTCTCACATCTGGCTTGCTCGCTTGCTCTCATATCTGGCTCGCTCGCTGCTCTCTTGTCTGGCTCGTTCTCTTATCTGGCTCGCTCGCATATCTTGCTTGCTCGCTCTCACATCTGGCTCGCTCGCTTGCTCTCTTGTCTGGCTCGCTCTCTCATCTGGCTTGCTCGCTAGCATATGTGGCTCGCTCGCTTGCTCTCTTGTCTGGCTTGCTCTCTTATCTGTCTCGCTATTACATCTGGCTCGCTCGCTTGCTCTCATATATGGCTCGCTTGCTTGATCTCTTGTCTGGCTCGCTCTCTTATCTGGCTTGCTTGCATATCTTGCTCGCTCACTCTCACATCTGGCTCGCTCGCTTGCTCTCAAATCTGGCTCGATCGCTTGCTCTCCTGTCTGGCTCGCTCTCTTATCTGGCTTGCTCGCTAGCATATCTGGCTCGCTCGCTTGCTCTCTTGTATGGCTTGCTCTCTTCTCTGGCTCGCTCGCTCTCATATCTGGCTCGCTCGCTTGCCCTCATGTCTGGCTCGCTCGCTCTCATATCTGGCTTTCTCGCTTGCTCTCTTGTCTGGTTCGCTCTCTTATCTGGCTTGCTCTCATATCTGGCTTGCTCGCTTTCTCTCATATCTGGCTCGATCGCTTGCTCTCTTGTCTGGCTCGCTCTCTTATCTGGCTCGCTTGCATATCTGGCTCACTCGCTCTCACATCTGGCTCGCTCGCTTGCTCTCATATCTGGCTCGCTCACTTGCTCTCTTGTCTGGCTCGCTCTCTTATCTGGCTCGCTCGCTCGCATATCTGGGTCGCTCTCATGTCTGGCTCGCTCGCTCTCATATCTGGCTTGCTCGCTTGCTCTCATATCTGGCTCGCTCGCTTGCTCTCATATCTGGCTCGCTCGCTTGCTTTCTTGTCTGGCTTGCTCTCTTATCTGGCTCGCTCGCTCTCATATCTGGCTAGCTCGCTTGCTCTCATGTCTGGCTCGCTTGCTCTCATATCTGGCTCGCTCGCTTGCTCTCATGTCTGGCTCGCTTGCTCTCATATCTGGCTTTCTCGCTTGCTCTCTTGTCTGGTTTGCTCTCTTATCTGGCTCGCTATCATATCTGGCTTGCTCGCTTGCTCTCATATCTGGCTCGCTCGCTTGATCTCTTGTCTGGCTCGCTCTCTTATCTGGCTCGCTCGCTCTCATATCTGGTTCGCTCGCTTGCTCTCATGTCTGGCTCGCTCGCTTGCTCTCATGTCTGGCTCGCTCGCTCTCATATCTGGCTTTCTCGCTTGCTCTCTTGTCTGGTTCGCTCTCTTATCTGTCTCGCTCTCATATCTGGATTGCTCGCTTGCTCTCATATCTGGCTCGCTCGCTTGCACTCATATCTGGCTCGCTCGCTTGCTCTCTTGTCTGGCTTGCTCTCTTATCTGTCTCGCTATTACATCTGGCTCTCTCGATTGCTCTCATATCTGGCTCGCTCGCTTGATCTCTTGTCTGGCTCGCTCTCTTTTCTGACTTGCTTGCATATCTTGCTCGCTCACTCTCACATCTGGCTCGCTCGCTTGCTCTCAAATCTGGCTCGATCGCTTGCTCTCCTGTCTGGCTCGCTCTCTTATCTGGCTTGCTCGCTAGCATATCTGGCTCGCTCGCTTGCTCTCTTGTATGGCTTGCTCTCTTCTCTGGCTCGCTCGCTCTCATATCTGGCTCGCTCGCTTGCCCTCATGTCTGGCTCGCTCGCTCTCATATCTGGCTTTCTCGCTTGCTCTCTTGTCTGGTTCGCTCTCTTATCTTGCTTGCTCTCATATCTGGCTTGCTCGCTTTCTCTCATATCTGGCTCGATCGCTTGCTCTCTTGTCTGGCTCGCTCTCTTATCTGGCTCGCTTGCATATCTGGCTCACTCGCTCTCACATCTGGCTCGCTCGCTTGCTCTCATATCTGGCTCGCTCACTTGCTCTCTTGTCTGGCTCGCTCTCTTATCTGGCTCGCTCGCATATCTGGCTCGCTCTCATGTCTGGCTCGCTCGCTCTCATATCTGGCTTGCTCGCTTGCTCTCATATCTGGCTCGCTCGCTTGCTCTCATATCTGGCTCGCTCGCTTGCTTTCTTGTCTGGCTTGCTCTCTTATCTGGCTCGCTCGCTCTCATATCTGGCTAGCTCGCTTGCTCTCATGTCTGGCTCGCTTGCTCTCATATCTGGCTCGCTCGCTTGCTCTCATGTCTGGCTCGCTTGCTCTCATATCTGGCTTTCTCGCTTGCTCTCTTGTCTGGTTCGCTCTCTTATCTGGCTCGCTATCATATCTGGCTTGCTCGCTTGCTCTCATATCTGGCTCGCTCGCTTGATCTCTTGTCTGGCTCGCTCTCTTATCTGGCTCGCACGCTCTCATATCTGGTTCGCTCGCTTGCTCTCATGTCTGGCTCGCTCGCTTGCTCTCATGTCTGGCTCGCTCGCTCTCATATCTGGCTTTCTCGCTTGCTCTCTTGTCTGGTTCGCTCTCTTATCTGTCTCGCTCTCATATCTGGATTGCTCGCTTGCTCTCATATCTGGCTCGCTCGCTTGCACTCATATCTGGCTCGCTCGCTTGCTCTCTTGTCTGGCTTGCTCTCTTATCTGTCTCGCTATTACATCTGGCTCTCTCGATTGCTCTCATATCTGGCTCGCTCGCTTGATCTCTTGTCTGGCTCGCTCTCTTTTCTGACTTGCTTGCATATCTTGCTCGCTCACTCTCACATCTGGCTCGCTCGCTTGCTCTCAAATCTGGCTCGATCGCTTGCTCTCCTGTCTGGCTCGCTCTCTTATCTGGCTTGCTCGCTAGCATATCTGGCTCGCTCGCTTGCTCTCTTGTATGGCTTGCTCTCTTCTCTGGCTCGCTCGCTCTCATATCTGGCTCGCTCGCTTGCCCTCATGTCTGGCTCGCTCGCTCTCATATCTGGCTTTCTCGCTTGCTCTCTTGTCTGGTTCGCTCTCTTATCTTGCTTGCTCTCATATCTGGCTTGCTCGCTTTCTCTCATATCTGGCTCGATCGCTTGCTCTCTTGTCTGGCTCGCTCTCTTATCTGGCTCGCTTGCATATCTGGCTCACTCGCTCTCACATCTGGCTCGCTCGCTTGCTCTCATATCTGGCTCGCTCACTTGCTCTCTTGTCTGGCTCGCTCTCTTATCTGGCTCGCTCGCATATCTGGCTCGCTCTCATGTCTGGCTCGCTCGCTCTCATATCTGGCTTGCTCGCTTGCTCTCATATCTGGCTCGCTCGCTTGCTCTCATATCTGGCTCGCTCGCTTGCTTTCTTGTCTGGCTTGCTCTCTTATCTGGCTCGCTCGCTCTCATATCTGGCTAGCTCGCTTGCTCTCATGTCTGGCTCGCTTGCTCTCATATCTGGCTCGCTCGCTTGCTCTCATGTCTGGCTCGCTTGCTCTCATATCTGGCTTTCTCGCTTGCTCTCTTGTCTGGTTCGCTCTCTTATCTGGCTCGCTATCATATCTGGCTTGCTCGCTTGCTCTCATATCTGGCTCGCTCGCTTGATCTCTTGTCTGGCTCGCTCTCTTATCTGGCTCGCACGCTCTCATATCTGGTTCGCTCGCTTGCTCTCATGTCTGGCTCGCTCGCTTGCTCTCATGTCTGGCTCGCTCGCTCTCATATCTGGCTTTCTCGCTTGCTCTCTTGTCTGGTTCGCTCTCTTATCTGTCTCGCTCTCATATCTGGATTGCTCGCTTGCTCTCATATCTGGCTCGCTCGCTTGCACTCATATCTGGCTCGCTCGCTTGCTCTCTTGTCTGGCTTGCTCTCTTATCTGTCTCGCTATTACATCTGGCTCTCTCGATTGCTCTCATATCTGGCTCGCTCGCTTGATCTCTTGTCTGGCTCGCTCTCTTTTCTGACTTGCTTGCATATCTTGCTCGCTCACTCTCACATCTGGCTCGCTCGCTTGCTCTCAAATCTGGCTCGATCGCTTGCTCTCCTGTCTGGCTCGCTCTCTTATCTGGCTTGCTCGCTAGCATATCTGGCTCGCTCGCTTGCTCTCTTGTATGGCTTGCTCTCTTCTCTGGCTCGCTCGCTCTCATATCTGGCTCGCTCGCTTGCCCTCATGTCTGGCTCGCTCGCTCTCATATCTGGCTTTCTCGCTTGCTCTCTTGTCTGGTTCGCTCTCTTATCTTGCTTGCTCTCATATCTGGCTTGCTCGCTTTCTCTCATATCTGGCTCGATCGCTTGCTCTCTTGTCTGGCTCGCTCTCTTATCTGGCTCGCTTGCATATCTGGCTCACTCGCTCTCACATCTGGCTCGCTCGCTTGCTCTCATATCTGGCTCGCTCACTTGCTCTCTTGTCTGGCTCGCTCTCTTATCTGGCTCGCTCGCATATCTGGCTCGCTCTCATGTCTGGCTCGCTCGCTCTCATATCTGGCTTGCTCGCTTGCTCTCATATCTGGCTCGCTCGCTTGCTCTCATATCTGGCTCGCTCGCTTGCTTTCTTGTCTGGCTTGCTCTCTTATCTGGCTCGCTCGCTCTCATATCTGGCTAGCTCGCTTGCTCTCATGTCTGGCTCGCTTGCTCTCATATCTGGCTCGCTCGCTTGCTCTCATGTCTGGCTCGCTTGCTCTCATATCTGGCTTTCTCGCTTGCTCTCTTGTCTGGTTCGCTCTCTTATCTGGCTCGCTATCATATCTGGCTTGCTCGCTTGCTCTCATATCTGGCTCGCTCGCTTGATCTCTTGTCTGGCTCGCTCTCTTATCTGGCTCGCACGCTCTCATATCTGGTTCGCTCGCTTGCTCTCATGTCTGGCTCGCTCGCTTGCTCTCATGTCTGGCTCGCTCGCTCTCATATCTGGCTTTCTCGCTTGCTCTCTTGTCTGGTTCGCTCTCTTATCTGTCTCGCTCTCATATCTGGATTGCTCGCTTGCTCTCATATCTGGCTCGCTCGCTTGCACTCATATCTGGCTCGCTCGCATGCTCTCTTGTCTGGCTCGCTCTCTTATCTGGCTCACTCGCATATCTGGCTCGCTCGCTCTTAAATCTGGCTCGCTCGCTTGCTCTCATATCTGGCTAGCTCGCTTGCTCTCTTGTCTTGCTCGCTCTCATATCTGGCTAGCTCGCTTGCTCTCTTGTCTTGCTCGTTCTCTTATCTGGCTCGCTCGCTCTCATATCTGGCTGGCTCGCTTGCTCTCATATCTGGCTCGCTCGCTTGCTCTCATATCTGGCTCGCTCGCTCTCATATCTGGCTCGCTCTCATATCTGGCTCGCTCGCTTGCTCTCATATCTGGCTCGCTCGCTCTCATATCTGGCTCGCTCTCATATCTGGGTCGCTCGCTTGCTCTCATATCTGGCTCGCTCGCTTGCTTAATTGTCTCGCTCGCTCTCTTATCTGCCTCGCTCTCTCTCACATCTGGCTTGCTCGCTTGCTCTCATATTTGGCTCGCTCGCTGTTCTCTTGTCTGGCTCGCTCTCTTGTCTGGCTCGCTCTCTTATCTGGCTCGCTCGCATATCTTGCTCGCTCGCTCTCACATCTGGCTCGCTTGCTTGCTCTCATATCTGGTTCGCTCGCTTGCTCTCTTGTCTGGCTCGCTCCCTTATCTGGCTTGCTCGCTATCATATCTGGCTCGCTTGCTTGCTCTCTTGTCTGACTTGCTCTCTTATCTGTCTCGCTCTCTCATCTGGCTCGCTCGCTTGCTCTCATATCTGGTTCGCTCGCTTGCTCTCTTGTCTGGCTCGCTCTCTTATCTGGCTTGCTCACTATCATATCTGGCTCGCTCGCTTGCTCTCTTGTCTGACTTGCTCTCTTATCTGTCTTGCTCTCACATCTGGCTCGCTCGCTTGCTCTCATATCTGGCTCGCTCGCATGCTCTCTTGTCTGGTTTGCTCTCTTATCTGGCATGCTCTCATATCTGGCTTGCTCACTTGCTCTCATATCTGTCTCGCTCGCTTGCTCTCATATCTGGCTTGCTCACTTGCTCTCATATCTGTCACGCTCGCTTGCACTCATATCTGGCTCGCTCGCATGCTCTCTTGTCTGGCTCGCTCTCTTATCTGGCTCACTCGCATATCTGGCTCGCTCGCTCTTAAATCTGGCTCGCTCGCTTGCTCTCATATCTGGCTAGCTCGCTTGCTCTCTTGTCTTGCTCGCTCTCATATCTGGCTAGCTCGCTTGCTCTCTTGTCTTGCTCGTTCTCTTATCTGTCTCGCTCGCTCTCATATCTGGCTGGCTCGCTTGCTCTCATATCTGGCTCGCTCGCTTGCTCTCATATCTGGCTCACTCTCATATCTGGCTCGCTCTCATATCTGGATCGCTCGCTTGCTCTCATATCTGGCTCGCTCGCTTGCTTAATTGTCTGGCTCGCTCTCTTATCTGCCTCGCTCTCTCTCACATCTGGCTTGCTCGCTTGCTCTCATATCTGGCTTGCTCGCTACTCTCTTGTCTGGCTCGCTCTCTTGTCTGGCTCGCTCTCTTATCTGGCTCGCTCGCATATCTTGCTCGCTCGCTCTCACATCTGGCTCGCTTGCTTGCTCTCATATCTGGTTCGCTCGCTTGCTCTCTTGTCTGGCTCGCTCCCTTATCTGGCTTGCTCGCTATCATATCTGGCTCGCTTGCTTGCTCTCTTGTCTGACTTGCTCTCTTATCTGTCTCGCTCTCTCATCTGGCTCGCTCGCTTGCTCTCATATCTGGTTCGCTCGCTTGCTCTCTTGTCTGGCTCGCTCTCTTATCTGGCTTGCTCACTATCATATCTGGCTCGCTCGCTTGCTCTCTTGTCTGACTTGCTCTCTTATCTGTCTCGCTCTCACATCTGGCTCGCTCGCTTGCTCTCATATCTGGCTCGCTCGCATGCTCTCTTGTCTGGTTTGCTCTCTTATCTGGCATGCTCTCATATCTGGCTTGCTCACTTGCTCTCATATCTGTCTCGCTCGCTTGCTCTCATATCTGGCTCGCTCGCTTGCTCTCTTGTCTGGCTCGCTCTCTTATCTGGTTCACTCGCATATCTGGTTCGCTCGCTCTGAAATCTGGCTCGCTCGCTTGCTCTCATATCTGGCTAGCTCGCTTGCTCTCTTGTCTTGCTCGCTCTCTTATCTGGCTCGCTCGCTCTCATATCTGGCTGGCTCGCTTGCTCTCATATCTGGCTCGCTCGCTTGCTCTCATATCTGGGTCGCTCGCTCTCATGTCTGGCTTGCTCGCATATCTGGATCGCTTGCTTGCTCTCATATCTGGCTCGCTCGCTTGCTTAATTGTCTGGCTCGCTCTCTTATCTGTCTCGCTCTCTCTCACATCTGGCTTGCTCGCTTGCTCTCATATCTGGCTCGCTCGCTGCTCTCTTATCTGTCTCGCTATTACATCTGGCTCGCTCGCTTGCTCTCATATCTGGCTCGCTCGCTTGCTCTCTTGTCTGGCTCGCTCTCTTATCTGGCTTGCTTGCATATCTTGCTCGCTCGCTCTCACATCTGGCTCGCTCGCTTGCTCTCAAATCTGGCTCGATCGCTTGCTCTCCTGTCTGGCACGCTCTCTTATCTGGCTTGCTCGCTAGCATATCTGGCTCGCTCGCTTGCTCTCTTGTATGGCTTGCTCTCTTCTCTGGCTCGCTCGCTTTCATATCTGGCTCGCTCGCTTGCCTTCATGTCTGGCTCGCTCGCTCTCATATCTGGCTTTCTCGCTTGCTCTCTTGTCTGGTTCGCTCTCTTATCTGGCTCGCTCTCATATCTGGCTTGCTCGCTTTCTCTCATATCTGGCTCGATCGCTTGCTCTCTTGTCTGGCTCGCTCTCTTATCTGGCTCGCTTGCATATCTGGCTCACTCGCTCTCACATCTGGCTGGCTCACCTGCTCTCATATCTGGCTCGCTCGCTTGCTCTCATATCTGGCTCGCTCACTTGATCTCTTGTCTGGCTCGCTCTCTTATCTGGCTCGCTCGCTCTCATATCTGGTTCGCTCGCTTGCTCTCATGTCTGGCTCGCTCGCTTGCTCTCATGTCTGGCTCACTCGCTCTCATATCTGGCTTTCTCGCTTGCTCTCTTTTCTGGTTCGCTCTCTTATCTGGCTCGCTATCATATCTGGCTTGCTTGCTTGCTCTCATATCTGGCTCGCTCGCTTGATCTCTTGTCTGGCTCGCTCTCTTATCTGGCTCGCTCGCTCTCATATCTGGTTCGCTCGCTTGCTCTCATGTCTGGCTCGCTCGCTTGCTCTCATGTGTGGCTCACTCGCTCTCATATCTGGCTTTCTCGCTTGCTCTCTTGTCTGGTTCGCTCTCTTATCTGTCTCGCTCTCATATCTGGATTGCTCGCTTGCTCTCATATCTGGCTCGCTCGCTTGCACTCATATCTGGCTCGCTCGCATGCTCTCTTGTCTGGCTCGCTCTCATATCTGGATCGCTCGCTTGCTCTCATATCTGGCTCGCTCGCTTGCTTAATTGTCTGGCTAGCTCTCTTATCTGGCTCGCTCTCTCTCACATCTGGCTTGCTCGCTTGCTCTCATATCTGGCTCGCTGCTCTCTTGTCTGTCTCGCTCTCTTGTCTGTCTCGCTCTCTTATCTGGCTCGCTCGCATATCTTGCTCGCTCGCTCTCACATCTGGCTCGCTTGCTTGCTCTCATATCTGGTTCGCTCGCTTGCTCTCTTGTCTGGCTCGCTCTCTTATCTGGCTTGCTCACTATCATATCTGGCTCGCTCGCTTGCTCTCTTGTCTGACTTGCTCTCTTATCTGTCTCGCTCTCACATCTGGCTCGCTCGCTTGCTCTCATATCTGGCTCGCTCGCATGCTCTCTTGTCTGGTTCGCTCTCTTATCTGGCATGCTCTCATGTCTGGTTCGCTCTCTTATCTGGCATGCTCTCATATCTGGCTTGCTTACTTGCTCTCATATCTGTCTCGCTCGCTTGCTCTCATATCTGGCTCGCTCGCTTGCTCTCTTGTCTGGCTCGCTCTCTTATCTGGTTAACTCGCATATCTGGCTCGCTCGCTCTGAAATCTGGCTCGCTCGCTTGCTCTCATATCTGGCTAGCTCGCTTGCTCTCTTGTCTTGCTCGCTCTCTTATCTGGCTCGCTCGCTCTCATATCTGGCTGGCTAGCTTGCTCTCATATCTGGCTCGCTCGCTTGCTCTCATATCTGGGTCGCTCGCTCTCATGTCTGGCTTGCTCGCATATCTGGATCGCTTGCTTGCTCTCATATCTGGCTCGCTCGCTTGCTTAATTGTCTGGCTCGCTCTCTTATCTGTCTCGCTCTCTCTCACATCTGGCTTGCTCGCTTGCTCTCATATCTGGCTCGCTTGCTGCTCTCTTATCTGTCTCGCTATTACATCTGGCTCGCTCGCTTGCTCTCATATCTGGCTCGCTCGCTTGCTCTCTTATTTGGCTCGCTCTCTTATCTGGCTTGCTTGCATATCTTGCTCGCTCGCTCTCACATCTGGCTCGCTCGCTTGCTCTCAAATCTGGCTCGATCGCTTGCTCTCCTGTCTGGCTCGCTCTCTTATCTGGCTTGCTCGCTAGCATATCTGGCTCGCTCGCTTGCTCTCTTGTATGGCTTGCTCTCTTCTCTGGCTCGCTCACTCTCATATCTGGCTCGCTCGCTTGCCCTCATGTCTGGCTCGCTCGCTCTCATATCTGGCTTTCTCGCTTGCTCTCTTGTCTGGTTCGCTCTCTTATCTGGCTCGCTCTCATATCTGGCTTGCTCGCTTTCTCTTATATCTGGCTCGATCGCTTGCTCTCTTGTCTGGCTCGCTTGCATATCTGGCTCACTCACTCTCACATCTGGCTGGCTCACTTGCTCTCATATCTGGCTCGCTCGCTTGCTCTCATATCTGGCTCGCTCACTTGCTCTCTTGTCTGGTTCGCTCTCTTATCTGGCTCGCTATCATATCTGGCTTGCTCGCTTGCTCTCATATCTGGCTCGCTCGCTTGATCTCTTGTCTGGCTCGCTCTCTTATCTGGCTAGCTCGCTTGCTCTCTTGTCTTGCTCGTTCTCTTATCTGGCTCGCTCGCTCTCATATCTGGCTGGCTCGCTTGTTCTCATATCTGGCTTGCTCGCTTGCTCTCTTGTCTGGCTCGCTCTCTTATCTGGCTTGCTCGCTAGCATATCTGGCTCGCTCGCTTGCTCTCTTGTCTGGCTTGCTCTCTTATCTGGCTCGCTCGCTCTCATATCTGGCTCGCTCACTTGCTCTCTTGTCTGGCTCGCTCTCTTATCTGGCTCACTCGCATATCTGGCTCGCTCGCTCTTAAATCTGGCTCGCTCGCTTGCTCTCATATCTGGCTAGCCGCTTGCTCTCTTGTCTTGCTCGCTCTCATATCTGGCTAGCTCGCTTGCTCTCTTGTCTTGCTCGTTCTCTTATCTGGCTCGCTCGCTCTCATATCTGGCTGGCTCGCTTGTTCTCATATCTGGCTTGCTCGCTTGCTCTCTTGTCTGGCTCGCTCTCTTATCTGGCTTGCTCGCTAGCATATCTGGCTCGCTCGCTTGCTCTCTTGTCTGGCTTGCTCTCTTATCTGGCTCGCTCGCTCTCATATCTGGCTCGCTCACTTGCTCTCTTGTCTGGCTCGCTCTCTTATCTGGCTCACTCGCATATCTGGCTCGCTCGCTCTCATATCTGGCTTGCTCGCTTGCTCTCATATCTGGATCGCTCGCTTGCTCTCAAATCTGGCTCGCTCGCTTGCTCTCATATCTGGCTAGCTCGCTTGCTCTCTTGTCTTGCTCGCTCTCTTATCTGGCTCGCTCGCTCTCATATCTGGCTCGCTCGCTTGCTCTCATATCTGGCTCGCTCACTTGCTCTCTTGTCTGGCTCGCTCTCTTATCTGGCTCGCTCGCATATCTGGCTCGCTCGCTCTCACATCGAGCTGGCTCGCTTGCTCTCATATCTGGCTCGCTCGCTTGCTCTCATATCTGGCTCGCTCGCTTTCTCTCTTGTCTGTCTCGCTCTCTTTTATGGCTCGCTCACATATCTGGCTTGCTCGCTCTCAAATCTGGCTCGCTCGCTCTCAAATCTGGCTCGCTCGCTTGCTCTCATATCTGGCTGGCTCGCTTGCTCTCATTTCTGGCTGGCTCGCTTGCTCTCATTTCTGGCTCGCTCGCTTGCTCTCTTGTCTGGCTCGCTCTCTTATCTGGCTCGCTCGCATATCTTTCTCGCTCGCTCTCAAATCTGGCTCGCTCGCTTGCTCTCATATCTGGCTAGTTCGCTTGCTCTCTTGTCTTGCTCGCTCTCTTATCTGGCTCGCTCGCTCTCATATCTGGCTGGCTCGCTTACTCTCATATCTGGCTCGCTCGCTTGCTCTCTTGTCTGGCTCGCTCTCTTATCTGGCTTGCTCGCTAGCATATCTGGCTCGCACGCTTGCTCTCTTGTCTGGCTTGCTCTCTTATCTGGCTCGCTCGGTCTCATATCTGGCTCGCTCGCTTGCTCTCATGTCTGGCTCGCTTGCTCTCATATCTGGCTTTCTCGCTTGCTCTCTTGTCCGGCTCGCTCTCTTATCTGGCTCGCTCGCATATCTGGATCTCTCGCTCTCACATCTGGCTGGCTCACTTGCTCTCATTTCTGGCTGGCTCGCTTGCTCTCATTTCTGGTTCGCTCGCTTGCTTTCATATCTGGCTCGCTCGCTTGCTCTCATATCTGGCTCGCTCGCTTGCTCTCATATCTGGCTCGCTCGCTCTCATGTCTGGCTCGCTCTCATATCTGGATCGTTCGCTTGCTCTCATATCTGGCTCGCTCGCTTGCTTAATTGTCTGGCTCGCTCTCTTATCTGCCTCGCTCTCTCTCACATCTGGCTTGCTCGCTTGCTCTCATATCTGGCTCGCTCGCTGCTCTCTTGTCTGGCTCGCTCTCATATCTGGCTTGCTCGCTTGCTCTCATATCTGGCTCGCTCGCTTGCTCTCTTGTCTGGCTCGCTCTCTTATCTGGCGCGCTCGCATATCTGGCTCGCTCGCTCTCACATCTGGCTGGCTTGCTTGCTCTCATATCTGGCTCGCTCGCTTGCTCTCATATCTGGCTCGCTCGCTTGCTCTCTTGTCTGGCTCGCTCTCTTATGTGGCTCGCTCGCATATCTGGCTCGCTCGCTCTCACATCGAGCTGGCTCGCTTGCTCTCATATCTGGCTCGCACGCTTGCTCTCATATCTGGCTTGCTCGCTTTCTCTCTTGTCTGTCTCGCTCTCTTTTATGGCTCGCGCACATATCTGGCTTGCTCGCTCTCAAATCTGGCTTGCTCGCTCTCAAATCTGGCTCGCTCGCTTGCTCTCATATCTGGCTTGCTCGCTTGCTCTCATATTCGGCTCGCTCGCTTGCTCTCATATCTGGCTCGCTCGCTTGCTCTCTTGTCTGGCTCGCTCTCTTATCTGGCTCGCTCGCATGTCTTTCTCGCTCGCTCTCAAATCTGGCTTGCTCGCTTGCTCTCATATCTGGCTAGTTCGCTTGCTCTCTTGTCTTGCTTGCTCTCTTATCTGGCTCGCTCGCTCTCATATCTGGCTGGCTCGCTTGTTCTCATATCTGGCTTGCTCTCTTGCTCTCTTGTCTGGCTCGCTCTCTTATCTGGCTCGCTCGCTCTCATATCTGGCTCGCTCGCTTGCTCCCATGTCTGGCTTGCTCTCATATCTGGCTTTCTCGCTTGCTCTCTTGTCTGGTACGCTCTCTTATCTGGCTCGCTCTCATATCTGGCTTGCTCGCTTGCTCTCATATCTGGCTCGTTCGATTGCTTTCTTGTCTGGCTCGCTCGCATATCTGGCTCGCTCGCTCTCACATCTGGCTCGCTCGCTTGCTCTCTTGTCTTGCTCGCTCTCTTATCTGGCTCGCTCGCTCTCATATCTGGCTGGCTCGCTTGCTCTCATATCTGGCTCACTCGCTTGCTCTCTTGTCTGGCTTGCTCTCTTATCTGGCTTGCTCGCTAGAATATCTGGCTCAGGCACTTGCTCTCTTGTCTGGCTTGCTCTCTTATCTGGCTCGCTCGCTCTCATATCTGGCTCGCTCGCTTGCTCTCATGTCTGGCTCGCTCGCTCTCATATCTGGCTTTCTCGCTTGCTCTCTTGTCTGGCTCGCTCTCTTATCTGGCTCGCTCACATATCTGGCTAGCTCGCTCTCACATCTGGCTGGCTCGCTTGCTCTCATTTCTGGCTGGCTCACTTGCTCTCATTTCTGGCTGGCTCGCTTGCTCTCATTTCTGGCTCGCTCGCTTGCTCTCATATCTGGCTCGCTCACTTGCTCTCATATCTGGCACGCTCGCTTGCTCTCTTGTCTGGCTCGCTCTCATATCTGGCTAGCTCGCTTGCTCTCTTGTCTTGCTCGCTCTCTTATCTGGCTCGCTCGCTCTCATATCTGGCTGGCTCGCTTGCTCTCATATCTGGCTCGCTCGCTTGCTCTCATATCTGGCTCGCTCGCTTGCTCTCATGTCTGGCTCGCTCTCATATCTGGATCGCTCGCTTGCTCTCATATCTGGCTCGCTCGCTTGCTTAATTGTCTGGCTCGCTCTCTTATCTGCCTCGCTCTCTCTCATATCTGGCTTGCTCGCTTGCTCTCATATCTGGCTCGCTCGCTGCTCTCTTGTCTGGCTCACTCTCATATCTGGCTTGCTCGCTTGCTCTCATATCTGGCTCGCTCGCTTGCTCTCTTGTCTGGCTCGCTCTCTTATTTGGCTCGCTCGCATATCTGGCTCGCTCGCTCTCACATTTGGCTGGCTTGCTTGCTCTCATATCTGGCTCGCTCGCTTGCTCTCATATCTGGCTCGCTCGCTTGCTCTCTTGTCTGGCTCGCTCTCTTATCTGGCTCGCTCGCATATCTGGCTCGCTCGCTCTCACATCGACCTGGCTCGCTTGCTCTCATATCTGGCTCGCTCGCTTGCTCTCATATCTGGCTCGCTCGCTTGCTCTCTTGTCTGGCTCGCTCTCTTATCTGGCTCGCTCGCATATCTGGCTCGCTCGCTCTCACATCTGGCTGGCTTACTTGCTCTAATATCTGGCTCGCTCGCTTGCTCTCATATCTGGCTCGCTCGCTTGCTCTCTTGTCTGGCTCGCTCTCTTATCTGGCTCGCTCGCATATCTGGCTTGCTCGCTCTCACATCGAGCTGGCTCGCTTGCTCTCATATCTGGCTAGTTCGCTTGCTCTCTTGTCTTGCTCGCTCTCTTATCTGGCTCGCTCGCTCTCATATCTGGCTGGCTCGCTTACTCTCATATCTGGCTCGCTCGCTTGCTCTCTTGTCTGGCTCGCTCTCTTATCTGGGTTGCTCGCTAGCATATCTGGCTCGCACGCTTGCTCTCTCTTCTGGCTTGCTCTCTTATCTGGCTCGCTCGGTCTCATATCTGGCTCGCTCGCTTGCTCTCATGTCTGGCTCGCTTGCTCTCATATCTGGCTTTCTCGCTTGCTCTCTTGTCTGGCTCGCTCTCTTATCTGGCTCGCTCGCATATCTGGATCTCTCGCTCTCACATCTGGCTGGCTCACTTGCTCTCATTTCTGGCTGGCTCGCTTGCTCTCATTTCTGGTTCGCTCGCTTGCTCTCATATCTGGCTCGCTCGCTTGCTCTCATATCTGGCTCGCTCGCTTGCTCTCATATCTGGCTCGCTCGCTCTCATGTCTGGCTCGCTCTCATATCTGGATCGTTCGCTTGCTCTCATATCTGGCTCGCTCGCTTGCTTAATTGTCTGGCTCGCTCTCTTATCTGCCTCGCTCTCTCTCACATCTGGCTTGCTCACTTGCTCTCATATCTGGCTCGCTCGCTGCTCTCTTGTCTGGCTCGCTCTCATATCTGGCTTGCTCGCTTGCTCTCATATCTGGCTCGCTCGCTTGCTCTCTTGTCTGGCTCGCTCTCTTATCTGGCGCGCTCGCATATCTGGCTCGCTCGCTCTCACATCTGGCTTGCTTGCTCTCATATCTCGCTCGCTCGCTTGCTCTCATATCTGGCTCGCTCGCTTGCTCTCTTGTCTGGCTCGCTCTCTATTGTGGCTCGCTCGCATATCTGGCTCGCTCGCTCTCACATCGAGCTGGCTCGCTTGCTCTCATATCTGGCTCGCTCGCTTGCTCTCATATCTGGCTTGCTCGCTTTCTCTCTTGTCTGTCTCGCTCTCTTTTATGGCTCGCTCACATATCTGGCTTGCTCGCTCTCAAATCTGGCTCGCTCGCTCTCAAATCTGGCTCGCTCGCTTGCTCTCATATCTGGCTTGCTCGCTTGCTCTCATATCCGGCTCGCTCGCTTGCTCTCATATCTGGCTCGCTCGCTTGCTCTCTTGTCTGGCTCGCTCTCTTATCTGGCTCGCTCGCATATCTTTCTCGCTCGCTCTCAAATCTGGCTTGCTCGCTTGCTCTCATATCTGGCTAGTTCGCTTGCTCTCTTATCTTGCTTGCTCTCTTATCTGGCTCGCTCGCTCTTATATCTGGCTCGCTCGCTTGTTCTCATATCTGGCTTGCTCGCTTGCTCTCCTGTCTGGCTCGCTCTCTTATCTGGCTCGCTCGCTCTCATATCTGGCTGGCTCGCTTGCTCTCATATCTGGCTCGCTCGCTTGCTCTCTTGTCTGGCTCGCTCTCTTATCTGGCTAGCTCGCTAGAATATCTGGCTCGCACGCTTGCTCTCTTGTCTGGCTTGCTCTCTTATCTGGCTCGCTCGCTCTCATATCTGGCTCGCTCGCTTGCTCTCATGTCTGGCTCGCTCGCTCTCATATCTGGCTTCCTCGCTTGCTCTCTTGTCTGGCTCGCTCTCTTATCTGGCTCGCTCGCATATCTGGCTTGCTCGCTCTCATATCTGGCTTGCTCGCTTGCTCTCTTGTCTGGCTTGCTCTCTTATCTGGCTCGCTCGCACTCATATCTGGCTCGCTCGCTTGCTCTCATGTCTGGCTCGCTCGCTCTCATATCTGGCTTTCTCGCTTGCTCTCTTGTCTGTTTCGCTCTCTTATCTGGCTCGCTCTCATATCTGGCTTGCTCGCTTGCTCTCATATCTGGCTCGCTCGCTTGCTTTCTTGTCTTGCTCGCTCTCTTATCTGGCTCGCTCGCTCTCATATCTGGCTGGCTCGCTTGCTCTCATATCTGGCTCGCTCGCTCTCATATCTGGCTCGCTCGCTTGCTCTCTTGTCTTGCTCGCTCTCTTATCTGGCTCGCTCGCTCTCATATCTGGCTGGCTCGCTTGCTCTCATATCTGGCTCGCTCGCTTGCTCTCTTGTCTGGCTCGCTCTCTTATCTGGCTAGCTCGCTAGAATATCTGGCTCGCACGCTTGCTCTCTTGTCTGGCTTGCTCTCTTATCTGGCTCGCTCGCTCTCATATCTGGCTCGCTCGCTTGCTCTCATGTCTGGCTCGCTCGCTCTCATATCTGGCTTTCTCGCTTGCTCTCTTGTCTGGCTCGCTCTCTTATATGGCTCGCTCGCATATCTGGCTAGCTCGCTCTCGAATCTGGCTGGCTCGCTTGCTCTCATTTCTGGCTGGCTCGCTTGCTCTCATATCTGGCTCGCTCGCTTGCTCTCATATCTGGCTCGCTCGCTTGCTTAATTGTCTGGCTCGCTCTCTTATCTGCCTCGCTCTCTCTCACATCTGGCTTGCTCGCTTGCTCTCATATCTGGCTCGCTTGCTGCTCTCTTGTCTGGCTCGCTCTCATATCTGGCTTGCTCGCTTGCTCTCATATCTGGCTCGCTCGCTTGCTCTCTTGTCTGGCTCGCTCTCTTATCTGGCTCGCTCGCATATCTGGCTCGCTCGCTCTCACATCTGGCTGGCTTGCTTGCTCTCATATCTGGCTCGCTCGCTTGCTCTCATATCTGACTCGCTCGCTTGCTCTCTTGTCTGGCTCGCTCTCTTATCTGGCTCGCTTGCATATCTGGCTCGCTCGCTCTCACATCGAGCTGGCTCGCTTGCTCTCATATCTGGCTCGCTCGCTTGCTCTCTTTTCTGGCTCGCTCTCTTATCTGGCTCGCTCTCATATCTGGCTTGCTAGCTTGCTCTCATATCTGGCTCGCTCGCTTTCTCTCTTGTCTGTCTCGCTCTCTTTTATGGCTCGCTCACATATCTGGCTCGCTCGCTCTCAAATCTGGCTTGCTCGCTCTCAACTCTGGCTCGCTCGCTTGCTCTCATATCTTGCTAGTTCGCTTGCTCTCTTGTCTTGCTCGCTCTCTTATCTGGCTCGCTCGCTCTCATATCTGGCTTGCTCGCTTGCTCTCATATCTGGCTCGCTCGCTTGCTCTCTTGTCTGGCTCGCTCTCTTATCTGGCTTGCTCGCTAGCATATCTGGCTCGCTCGCTTGCTCTCATATCTTGCTAGTTCGCTTGCTCTCTTGTCTTGCTCGCTCTCTTATCTGGCTCGCTCGCTCTCATATCTGGCTCGCTCGCTTGCTCTCATGTCTGGCTCGCTCGCTCTCATATCTGGCTCGCTCGCTTGCTCTCATGTCTGGCTCGCTCTCATATCTGGCTTTCTCGCTTGCTCTCTTGTCTGGTACGCTCTCTTATCTGGCTCGCTCTCATATCTGGCTTGCTCGCTTGCTCTCATATCTGGCTCGTTCACTTGCTTTCTTGTCTGGTTTGCTCGCATATCTGGCTCGCTCGCTCGCTCTCACATCTGGCTCGCTCGCCTGCTCTCTTGTCTTGCTCGCTCTCTTATCTGGCTCGCTCGCTCTCATATCTGGCTTGCTCGCTTGCTCTCATATCTGGCTCGCTCGCTTGCTCTCTTGTCTGGCTCGCTCTCTTATCTGGCTCGCTCGCATATCTGGCTCGCTCGCTCTCACATCTGGCTGGCTTGCTTGCTCTCATATCTGGCTCGCTCGCTTGCTCTCATATCTGACTCGCTCGCTTGCTCTCTTGTCTGGCTCGCTCTCTTATCTGGCTCGCTTGCATATCTGGCTCGCTCGCTCTCACATCGAGCTGGCTCGCTTGCTCTCATATCTGGCTCGCTCGCTTGCTCTCTTTTCTGGCTCGCTCTCTTATCTGGCTCGCTCTCATATCTGGCTTGCTAGCTTGCTCTCATATCTGGCTCGCTCGCTTTCTCTCTTGTCTGTCTCGCTCTCTTTTATGGCTCGCTCACATATCTGGCTCGCTCGCTCTCAAATCTGGCTTGCTCGCTCTCAAATCTGGCTCGCTCGCTTGCTCTCATATCTTGCTAGTTCGCTTGCTCTCTTGTCTTGCTCGCTCTCTTATCTGGCTCGCTCGCTCTCATATCTGGCTGGCTCGCTTGCTCTCATATCTGGCTCGCTCGCTTGCTCTCTTGTCTGACTCGCTCTCTTATCTGGCTTGCTCGCTAGCATATCTGGCTCGCTCGCTTGCTCTCATATCTTGCTAGTTCGCTTGCTCTCTTGTCTTGCTCGCTCTCTTATCTGGCTCGCTCGCTCTCATATCTGGCTCGCTCGCTTGCTCTCATGTCTGGCTCGCTCGCTCTCATATCTGGCTCGCTCGCTTGCTCTCATGTCTGGCTCGCTCTCATATCTGGCTTTCTCGCTTGCTCTCTTGTCTGGTACGCTCTCTTATCTGGCTCGCTCTCATATCTGGCTTGCTCGCTTGCTCTCATATCTGGCTCGTTCGCTTGCTTTCTTGTCTGGTTTGCTCGCATATCTGGCTCGCTCGCTCGCTCTCACATCTGGCTCGCTCGCCTGCTCTCTTGTCTTGCTCGCTCTCTTATCTGGCTCGCTCGCTCTCATATCTGGCTGGCTCGCTTGCTCTCATATTTGGCTCGCTCGCTTGCTCTCTTGTCTGGCTCGCTCTCTTATCTTGCTCGCTCGCTCTCATATCTGGCTGGCTCGCTTGCTCTCATATCTGGCTTGCTCGCTTGCTCTCTTGTCTGGCTCACTCTCATATCTGTCTTGCTCGCTAGCATATCTGGCTCGCTCGCTTGCTCTCTTGTCTGGCTTGCTCTCTTATCTGGCTCGCTCGCACTCATATCTGGCTCGCTCGCTTGCTCTCATGTCTGGCTCGCTCGCTCTCATATCTGGCTTTCTCGCTTGCTCTCTTGTCTGTTTCGCTCTCTTATCTGGCTCGCTCTCATATCTGGCTTGCTCGCTTGCTCTCATGTCTGGCTCGCTCGCTTGCTTTCTTGTCTTGCTCGCTCTCTTATCTGGCTCGCTCGCTCTCATATCTGGCTGGCTCGCTTGCTCTCATATCTGGCTCGCTCGCTCTCATATCTGGCTCGCTCGCTTGCTCTCTTGTCTTGCTCGCTCTCTTATCTGGCTCGCTCGCTCTCATATCTGGCTGGCTCGCTTGCTCTCATATCTGGCTCGCTCGCTTGCTCTCTTGTCTGGCTCGCTCTCTTATCTGGCTAGCTCGCTAGAATATCTGGCTCGCACGCTTGCTCTCTTGTCTGGCTTGCTCTCTTATCTGGCTCGCTCGCTCTCATATCTGGCTCGCTCGCTTGCTCTCATGTCTGGCTCGCTCGCTCTCATATCTGGCTTTCTCGCTTGCTCTCTTGTCTGGCTCGCTCTCTTATATGGCTCGCTCGCATATCTGGCTAGCTCGCTCTCGAATCTGGCTGGCTCGCTTGCTCTCATTTCTGGCTGGCTCGCTTGCTCTCATATCTGGCTCGCTCGCTTGCTCTCATATCTGGCTCGCTCGCTTGCTTAATTGTCTGGCTCGCTCTCTTATCTGCCTCGCTCTCTCTCACATCTGGCTTGCTCGCTTGCTCTCATATCTGGCTCGCTTGCTGCTCTCTTGTCTGGCTCGCTCTCATATCTGGCTTGCTTGCTTGCTCTCATATCTGGCTCGCTCGCTTGCTCTCTTGTCTGGCTCGCTCTCTTATCTGGCTCGCTCGCATATCTGGCTCGCTCGCTCTCACATCTGGCTGGCTTGCTTGCTCTCATATCTGGCTCGCTCGCTTGCTCTCATATCTGACTCGCTCGCTTGCTCTCTTGTCTGGCTCGCTCTCTTATCTGGCTCGCTTGCATATCTGGCTCGCTCGCTCTCACATCGAGCTGGCTCGCTTGCTCTCATATCTGGCTCGCTCGCTTGCTCTCTTTTCTGGCTCGCTCTCTTATCTGGCTCGCTCTCATATCTGGCTTGCTAGCTTGCTCTCATATCTGGCTCGCTCGCTTTCTCTCTTGTCTGTCTCGCTCTCTTTTATGGCTCGCTCACATATCTGGCTCGCTCGCTCTCAAATCTGGCTTGCTCGCTCTCAAATCTGGCTCGCTCGCTTGCTCTCATATCTTGCTAGTTCGCTTGCTCTCTTGTCTTGCTCGCTCTCTTATCTGGCTCGCTCGCTCTCATATCTGGCTTGCTCGCTTGCTCTCATATCTGGCTCGCTCGCTTGCTCTCTTGTCTGGCTCGCTCTCTTATCTGGCTTGCTCGCTAGCATATCTGGCTCGCTCGCTTGCTCTCATATCTTGCTAGTTCGCTTGCTCTCTTGTCTTGCTCGCTCTCTTATCTGGCTCGCTCGCTCTCATATCTGGCTCGCTCGCTTGCTCTCATGTCTGGCTCGCTCGCTCTCATATCTGGCTCGCTCGCTTGCTCTCATGTCTGGCTCGCTCTCATATCTGGCTTTCTCGCTTGCTCTCTTGTCTGGTACGCTCTCTTATCTGGCTCGCTCTCATATCTGGCTTGCTCGCTTGCTCTCATATCTGGCTCGTTCGCTTGCTTTCTTGTCTGGTTTGCTCGCATATCTGGCTCGCTCGCTCGCTCTCACATCTGGCTCGCTCGCCTGCTCTCTTGTCTTGCTCGCTCTCTTATCTGGCTCGCTCGCTCTCATATCTGGCTTGCTCGCTTGCTCTCATATCTGGCTCGCTCGCTTGCTCTCTTGTCTGGCTCGCTCTCTTATCTGGCTCGCTCGCATATCTGGCTCGCTCGCTCTCACATCTGGCTGGCTTGCTTGCTCTCATATCTGGCTCGCTCGCTTGCTCTCATATCTGACTCGCTCGCTTGCTCTCTTGTCTGGCTCGCTCTCTTATCTGGCTCGCTTGCATATCTGGCTCGCTCGCTCTCACATCGAGCTGGCTCGCTTGCTCTCATATCTGGCTCGCTCGCTTGCTCTCTTTTCTGGCTCGCTCTCTTATCTGGCTCGCTCTCATATCTGGCTTGCTAGCTTGCTCTCATATCTGGCTCGCTCGCTTTCTCTCTTGTCTGTCTCGCTCTCTTTTATGGCTCGCTCACATATCTGGCTCGCTCGCTCTCAAATCTGGCTTGCTCGCTCTCAAATCTGGCTCGCTCGCTTGCTCTCATATCTTGCTAGTTCGCTTGCTCTCTTGTCTTGCTCGCTCTCTTATCTGGCTCGCTCGCTCTCATATCTGGCTGGCTCGCTTGCTCTCATATCTGGCTCGCTCGCTTGCTCTCTTGTCTGACTCGTTCTCTTATCTGGCTTGCTCGCTAGCATATCTGGCTCGCTCGCTTGCTCTCATATCTTGCTAGTTCGCTTGCTCTCTTGTCTTGCTCGCTCTCTTATCTGGCTCGCTCGCTTGCTCTCATGTCTGGCTCGCTCGCTCTCATATCTGGCTCGCTCGCTTGCTCTCATGTCTGGCTCGCTCTCATATCTGGCTTTCTCGCTTGCTCTCTTGTCTGGTACGCTCTCTTATCTGGCTCGCTCTCATATCTGGCTTGCTCGCTTGCTCTCATATCTGGCTCGTTCGCTTGCTTTCTTGTCTGGTTTGCTCGCATATCTGGCTCGCTCGCTCGCTCTCACATCTGGCTCGCTCGCCTGCTCTCTTGTCTTGCTCGCTCTCTTATCTGGCTCGCTCGCTCTCATATCTGGCTGGCTCGCTTGCTCTCATATCTGGCTCGCTCGCTTGCTCTCTTGTCTGGCTCGCTCTCTTATCTGGCTTGCTCGCTAGAATATCTGGCTCGCGCGCTTGCTCTCTTGTCTGGCTTGCTCTCTTATCTGGCTCGCTCGCTCTCATATCTGGCTTTCTCGCTTGCTCTCTTGTCTGGCTCGCTCACTTATCTGGCTCGCTCACATATCTGGCTAGCTCGCTCTCACATCTGGCTGGCTCGCTTGCTCTCATTTCTGGCTGGCTCGCTTGCTCTCATTTCTGGCTCGCTCGCTTGCTCTCATATCTGGCTCGCTCACTTGCTCTCATATCTGGCACGCTCGCTTGCTCTCTTGTCTGGCTCGCTCTCATATCTGGCTAGCTCGCTTGCTCTCTTGTCTTGCTCGCTCTCTTATCTGGCTCGCTCGCTCTCATATCTGGCTGGCTCGCTTGCTCTCATATCTGGCTCGCTCGCTTGCTCTCATATCTGGCTCGCTCGCTTGCTCTCATGTCTGGCCCGCTCTCATATCTGGATCGCTCGCTTGCTCTCATATCTGGCTCGCTCGCTTGCTTAATTGTCTGGCTCGCTCTCTTATCTGCCTCGCTCTCTCTCATATCTGGCTTGCTCGCTTGCTCTCATATCTGGCTCGCTCGCTGCTCTCTTGTCTGGCTCGCTCTCATATCTGGCTTGCTCGCTTGCTCTCATATCTGGCTCGCTCGCTTGCTCTCTTGTCTGGCTCGCTCTCTTATTTGGCTCGCTCGCATATCTGGCTCGCTCGCTCTCACATTTGGCTGGCTTGCTTGCTCTCATATCTGGCTCGCTCGCTTGCTCTCATATCTGGCTCGCTCGCTTGCTCTCTTGTCTGGCTCGCTCTCTTATCTGGCTCGCTCGCATATCTGGCTCGCTCGCTCTCACATCGAGCTGGCTCGCTTGCTCTCATATCTGGCTCGCTCGCTTGCTCTCATATCTGGCTCGCTCGCTTTCTCTCTTGTCTGTCTCGCTCTCTTTTATGGCTCGCTCACATATCTGGCTTGCTCGCTCTCAAATCTGGCTCGCTCGCTCTCAAATCTGGCTCGCTCGCTTGCTCTCATATCTGGCTTGCTCGCTTGCTCTCATATTCGGCTCGCTCGATTGCTCTCATATCTGGCTCGCTCGCTTGCTCTCTTGTCTGGCTCGCTCTCTTATCTGGGTTGCTCGCTAGCATATCTGGCTCGCACGCTTGCTCTCTTGTCTGGCTTGCTCTCTTATCTGGCTCGCTCGGTCTCATATCTGGCTCGCTCGCTTGCTCTCATGTCTGGCTCGCTTGCTCTCATATCTGGCTTTCTCGCTTGCTCTCTTGTCTGGCTCGCTCTCTTATCTGGCTCGCTCGCATATCTGGATCTCTCGCTCTCACATCTGGCTGGCTCACTTGCTCTCATTTCTGGCTGGCTCGCTTGCTCTCATTTCTGGTTCGCTTGCTTGCTCTCATATCTGGCTCGCTCGCTTGCTCTCATATCTGGCTCGCTCGCTTGCTCTCATATCTGGCTCGCTCGCTCTCATGTCTGGCTCGCTCTCATATCTGGATCGTTCGCTTGCTCTCATATCTGGCTCGCTCGCTTGCTTAATTGTCTGGCTCGCTCTCTTATCTGCCTCGCTCTCTCACATCTGGCTTGCTCACTTGCTCTCATATCTGGCTCACTTGCTGCTCTCTTGTCTGGCTCGCTCTCATATCTGGCTTGCTCGCTTGCTCTCATATCTGGCTCGCTCGCTTGCTCTCTTGTCTGGCTCGCTCTCTTATCTGGCGCGCTCGCATATCTGGCTCGCTTGCTCTCACATCTGGCTTGCTTGCTCTCATATCTGGCTCGCTCGCTTGCTCTCATATCTGGCTCGCTCGCTTGCTCTCTTGTCTGGCTCGCTCTCTATTGTGGCTCGCTCGCATATCTGGCTCGCTCGCTCTCACATCGAGCTGGCTCGCTTGCTCTCATATCTGGCTCGCTCGCTTGCTCTCATATCTGGCTTGCTCGCTTTCTCTCTTGTCTGTCTCGCTCTCTTTTATGGCTCGCTCACATATCTGGCTTGCTCGCTCTCAAATCTGGCTCGCTCGCTCTCAAATCTGGCTCGCTCGCTTGCTCTCATATCTGGCTTGCTCGCTTGCTCTCATATCCGGCTCGCTCGCTTGCTCTCATATTTGGCTCGCTCGCTTGCTCTCTTGTCTGGCTCGCTCTCTTATCTGGCTCGCTCGCATATCTTTCTCGCTCGCTCTCAAATCTGGCTTGCTCGCTTGCTCTCATATCTGGCTAGTTCGCTTGCTCTCTTATCTTGCTTGCTCTCTTATCTGGCTCGCTCGCTCTCATATCTGGCTGGCTCGCTTGCTCTCATATCTGGCTCGCTCGCTTGCTCTCTTGTCTGGCTCGCTCTCTTATCTGGCTAGCTCGCTAGAATATCTGGCTCGCACGCTTGCTCTCTTGTCTGGCTTGCTCTCTTATCTGGCTCGCTCGCTCTCATATCTGGCTCGCTCGCTTGCTCTCATGTCTGGCTCGCTCGCTCTCATATCTGGCTTTCTCGCTTGCTCTCTTGTCTGGCTCGCTCTCTTATCTGGCTCGCTCGCATATCTGGCTAGCTCGCTCTCACATCTGGCTGGCTCGCTTGCTCTCATTTCTGGCTGGCTCGCTTGCTCTCATATCTGGCTCGCTCGCTTGCTCTCATATCTGGCTAGTTCGCTTGCTCTCTTGTCTTGCTCGCTCTCTTATCTGGCTCGCTCGCTCTCATATCTGGCTGGCTCGCTTGCTCTCATATCTGACTCGCTCGCTTGCTCTCTTGTCTGGCTCGCTCTCTTATCTGGCTTGCTCGCTAGCATATCTGGCTCGCTCGCTTGCTCTCATGTCTGGCTTGCTCTCTTATCTGGCTCGCTCGCTCTCATATCTGGCTCGCTCGCTTGCTCTCATGTCTGGCTCGCTCTCATATCTGGCTTTCTCGCTTGCTCTCTTGTCTGGTACGCTCTCTTATCTGGCTCGCTCTCATATCTGGCTTGCTCGCTTGCTCTCATATCTGGCTCGTTCGCTTGCTTTCTTGTCTGGCTCGCTCGCATATCTGGCTCGCTCGCTCGCTCTCACATCTGGCTCGCTCGCTTGCTCTCTTGTCTTGCTCGCTCTCTTATCTGGCTCGCTCGCTCTCATATCTGGCTGGCTCGCTTACTCTCATATCTGGCTCGCTCACTTGCTCTCTTGTCTGGCTCGCTCTCTTATCTGGCTTGCTCGCTAGAATATCTGGCTCGCGCGCTTGCTCTCTTGTCTGGCTTGCTCTCTTATCTGGCTCGCTCGCTCTCATATCTGGCTCGCTCGCTTGCTCTCATGTCTGGCTCGCTCGCTCTCATATCTGGCTTTCTCGCTTGCTCTCTTGTCTGGCTCGCTCGCTTGCTCTCTAGTCTGGCTCGCTCTCTTATCTGGCTTGCTCGCTAGCATATCTGGCTCGCTCGCTTGCTCTCATATCTGGCTCGCTCGCTTGCTCTCATATCTGGCTCGCTCGCTTGCTCTCTTGTCTGGCTCGCTATCATATCTGGCTAGCTCGCTTGCTCTCTTGTCTTGCTCACTCTTATGTGGCTCGCTCGCTCTCTTATCTGGCTGGCTCGCTTGCTCTCATATCTGGCTTGCTCTCTTGCTCTCTTGTCTGGCTCGCTCTCATATCTGGCTTGCTCGCATATCTGGCTCGCTCGCTTGCTCTCTTGTCTGGCTCGCTCTCTTATCTGGCTCGCTCACATATCTGGCTCGCTCACATATCTGGCTAGCTCGCTCTCACATCTGGCTGGCTCGCTTGCTCTCATTTCTGGCTGGCTCGCATGCTCTCATTTCTGGCTCGCTCGCTTGCTCTCATATCTGGCTCGCTCGCTTGCTCTCATATCTGGCACGCTCGCTTGCTCTCTTGTCTGGCTCGCTCTCATATCTGGCTAGCTCGCTTGCTCTCTTGTCTTGCTCGCTCTCTTATCTGGCTTGCTCGCTCTCATATCTGGCTGGCTCGCTTGCTCTCATATCTGGCTCGCTCGCTTGCTCTCATATCTGGCTCGCTCGCTTGCTCTCATGTCTGGCTCGCTCTCATATCTGGATCGCTCGCTTGCTCTCATATCTGGCTCGCTCGCTTGCTTAATTGTCTGGCTCGCTCTCTTATCTGCCTCTCTCTCTCTCACATCTGGCTTGCTCGCTTGCTCTCATATCTGGCTCGCTCGCTGCTCTCTTGTCTGGCTCGCTCTCATATCTGGCTTGCTCGCTTGCTCTCATATCTGGCTTGCTCGCTTGCTCTCTTGTCTGGCTCGCTCTCTTATTTGGCTCGCTCGCATATCTGGCTCGCTCGCTCTCACATCTGGCTGGCTTACTTGCTCTAATATCTGGCTCGCTCGCTTGCTCTCATATCTGGCTCGCTCGCTTGCTCTCTTGTCTGGCTCGCTCTCTTATCTGGCTCGCTCGCATATCTGGCTTGCTCGCTCTCACATCGAGCTGGCTCGCTTGCTCTCATATCTGGCTCGCTCGCTTGCTCTCATATCTGGCTCGCTCGCTTTCTCTCTTGTCTGTCTCGCTCTCTTTTATGGCTCGCTCACATATCTGGCTTGCTCGCTCTCAAATCTGGCTCGCTCGCTCTCAAATCTGGCTCGCTCGCTTGCTCTCATATCTGGCTTGCTCGCTTGCTCTCATATCCGGCTCGCTCGAATGCTCTCATATCTGGCTCGCTCGCTTTCTCTCTTGTCTGGCTCGCTCTCTTATCTGGCTCGCTCGCATATCTTTCTCGCTCACTCTCAAATCTGGCTCGCTCGCTTGCTCTCATATCTGGCTAGTTCGCTTGCTCTCTTGTCTTGCTCGCTCTCTTATCTGGCTCGCTCGCTCTCATATCTGGCTGGCTCGCTTACTCTCATATCTGGCTCGCTCGCTTGCTCTCTTGTCTGGCTCGCTCTCTTATCTGGCTTGCTCGCTAGCATATCTCGCTCGCACTTTTGCTCTCTTGTCTGGCTTGCTCTCTTATCTGGCTCGCTCGGTCTCATATCTGGCTCGCTCGCTTGCTCTCATGTCTGGCTCGCTTGCTCTCATATCTGGCTTTCTCGCTTGCTCTCTTGTCTGGCTCGCTCTCTTATCTGGCTCGCTCGCATATCTGGATCTCTCGCTCTCAAATCTGGCTGGCTCACTTGCTCTCATTTCTGGCTGGCTCGCTTGCTCTCATTTCTGGTTCGCTCGCTTGCTCTCATATCTGGCTCGCTCGCTTGCTCTCATATCTGGCTCGCTCGCTTGCTCTCATATCTGGCTCGCTCGCTCTCATGTCTGGCTCGCTCTCATATCTGGATCGCTCGCTTGCTCTCATATCTGGCTCGCTCGCTTGCTTAATTGTCTGGCTCGCTCTCTTATCTGCCTCGCTCTCTCTCACATCTGGCTTGCTCGCTTGCTCTCATATCTGGCTCGCTCGCTGCTCTCTTGTCTGGCTCGCTCTCATATCTGGCTTGCTCGCTTGCTCTCATATCTGGCTCGCTCGCTTGCTCTCTTGTCTGGCTCGCTCTCTTATCTGGCGCGCTCGCATATCTGGCTCGCTCGCTCTCACATCTGGCTGGCTTGCTTGCTCTCATATCTGGCTCGCTCGCTTGCTCTCATATCTGGCTCGCTCGCTTGCTCTCTTGTCTGGCTCGCTCTCTTATGTGGCTCGCTCGCATATCTGGCTCGCTCTCACATCGAGCTGGCTCGCTTGCTCTCATATCTGGCTCGCTCGCTTGCTCTCATATCTGGCTAGCTCGCTTGCTCTCTTGTCTTGCTCGCTCTCTTATCTGGCTCGCTCGCTCTCATATCTGGCTGGCTCGCTTGCTCTCATATCTGGCTTGCTCGCTTGCTCTCTTGTCTGGCTCGCTCTCTTATCTGGCTTGCTCGCTAGCATATCTGGCTCGCTCGCTTGCTCTCTTGTCTGGCTTGCTCTCTTATCTGGCTCGCTCGCTCTCATATCTGGCTCGCTCGCTTGCTCTCATATCTGGCTAGTTCGCTTGCTCTCTTGTCTGGCTCGCTCTCTTATCTGGCTTGCTCGCTAGCATATCTGGCTCGCTCGCTTGTTCTCTTGTCTGACTTGCTCTCTTAGCTGTCTCGCTCTCACATCTGGCTTGCTCGCTTGCTCTCATATCTGGCTCGCTCGCTTGCTCACTTGTCTGGCTTGCTCTCTTATGTGGCTCGCTGGCTCTCTTATGTGGCTCGCTCGCTTGCTCTCATGTCTGGCTCGCTCACTCTCATATCTGGCTTTCTCGCTTGCTCTCTTGTCTGGTTCGTTCTCTTATTTGGCTCGCTCTCATATCTGGCTTGCTCGCTTGCTCTCATATCTGGCTCGCTCGCTTGCTCTCCTGTCTGGCTCGCTCGCATATCTGGCTCGCTCGCTCTCACATCTGGCTGGCTTGCTTGCTCTAATATATGGCTCGCTCGCTTGCTCTTAAATCTGGCTCGCTCGCTCTCACATCTGGTTCGCTCTCTTATCTGGCTCGCACGCATATCTGGCTCGCTCGCTCTCACATCTAGCTGGCTCGCTTGCTCTCATATCTGGCTCGCTCGCTTGCTCTCTTGTCTGGCTCGCTCTCTTATCTGGCTAGCTCTCATATCTGGCTGGCTCACTTGCTCTCATTTCTGGCTCGCTCGCTTGCTCTCATATCTGGCTCTCTCGCTTGCTCTCTTGTCTGGCTCGCTCGCATATCTGGCTCGCTCGCTTGCTCTCTTGTCTTGCTCGCTCTCTTATCTGGCTCGCTCGCTCTCATATCTGGCTGGCTCGCTTGCTCTCATATCTGGCTCGCTCGCTCTCATATCTGGCTCGCTCGCTTGCTCTCTTGTCTTGCTCGCTCTCTTATCTGGCTCGCCCGCTCTCATATCTGGCTGGCTTGCTTGCTCTCATATCTGGCTCGCTCGCTTGCTCTCTTGTCTGGCTCGCTCTCTTATCTGGCTTGCTCGCTAGAATATCTGGCTCGCACGCTTGCTCTCTTGTCTGGCTTGCTCTCTTATCTGGCTCGCTCGCTCTCTTATCTGGCTCGCTCGCTTGTTCTCATGTCTGGCTCGCTCGCTCTCATATATGGCTTTCTCGCTTGCTCTCTTGTCTGGCTCGCTCTCTTATCTGGCTCGCTCGCATATCTGGCTAGCTCGCTCTCACATCTGGCTGGCTCGCTTGCTCTCATTTCTGGCTGGCTCGCTTGCTCTCATTTCTGGCTCGCTCGCTTGCTCTCATATCTGGCTCGCTCGCTTGCTCTCATATCTGGCTCGCTCGCTTGCTCTCTTGTCTGGCTCGCTCTCATATCTGGCGAGCTCGCTTTCTCTCTTGTCTTGCTCGCTCTCTTATCTGGCTCGCTCTCTTATCTGGCTGGCTCGCTTGCTCTCATATCTGGCTCGCTCGCTTGCTCTCATATCTGGCTGGCTCGCTCTCATGTCTGGCTCGCTCTCATATCTGGATCGCTCGCTTGCTCTCATATCTGACTCGCTCGCTTGCTTAATTGTCTGGCTCGCTCTCTTATCTGCCTCGCTCTCTCTCAAATCTGGCTTGCTCGCTTGCTCTCATATCTGGCTCGCTCGCTTGCTCTCTTGTCTGGCTCGCTCTCTTATCTGGCTCGCTCGCATATCTGGCTCGCTCGCTCTCACATCTGGCTGGCTTGCTTGCTCTCATATCTGGCTAGCTCGCTTGCTCTCATATCTGGCTCGCTCGCATGCTCTCTTGTCTGGCTCGCTCTCTTATCTGGCTCGCTCGCATATCTGGCTCGCTCGCTCTCACATCGAGCTGGCTCGCTTGCTCTCATATCTGGCATGCTCGCTTGCTCTCTTGTCTGGCTCGCTCTCTTATCTGGCTCGCTCTCATATCTGGCTTGCTAGCTTGCTCTCATATCTGGCTTGCTCGCTTTCTCTCTTGTCTGTCTCGCTCTCTTTTATGGCTCGCTCACATATCTGACTCGCTAGCTCTCAAATCTGGCTCGCTCGCTTGCTCTCATATATGGCTTGGTCGCTTGCTCTCATATCCGGCTCGCTCGCTTGCTCTCATATCTGGCTCGCTCGCTTGCTCTCTTGTCTAGCTCGCTCTCTTATCTGGCTCGCTCGCATATCTTTCTCGCTCGCTCTCAAATCTGGCTCGCTCGCTTGCTCTCATATCTGGCTAGTTCGCTTGCTCTCTTGTCTTGCTCGCTCTCTTATCTGGCTCGCCCGCTCTCATATCTGGCTGGCTCGCTTACTCTCATATCTGGCTCGCTCGCTTGCTCTCTTGTCTGGCTCGCTCTCTTATCTGGCTCGCTCTCATATCTGGATTGCTCGCTTGCTCTCATATCTGGCTCGCTCGCTTGCTCTCTTGTCTGGCTCGCTCTCTTATCTGGTTTGCTCGTTAGCATATCTGGCTCGCTCGTTTGCTCTCTTGTCTGACTTGCTCTCTTATCTGTCTCGCTCTCACATCTGGCTTGCTCGCTTGCTCTCATATCTGGCTCGCTCGCTTGCTCACTTGTCTGGCTTGCTCTCTTATGTGGCTCGCTGGCTCTCTTATGTGGCTCGCTCGCTTGCTCTCATGTCTGGCTCGCTCACTCTCATATCTGGCTTTCTCGCTTGCTCTCTTGTCTGGTTCGCTCTCTTATCTGGCTCGCTCTCATATCTGGCTTGCTCGCTTGCTCTCATATCTGGCTCGCTCGCTTGCTCTCCTGTCTGGCTCGCTCGCATATCTGGCTCGCTCGCTCTCACATCTGGCTGGCTTGCTTGCTCTAATATATGGCTCGCTCGCTTGCTCTCAAATCTGGCTCGCTCGCTCGCTCTCACATCTGGTTCGCTCTCTTATCTGGCTCGCTCGCATATCTGGCTCGCTCGCTCTCACATCTAGCTGGCTCGCTTGCTCTCATATCTGGCTTACTCGCTTGCTCTCTTGTCTGGCTCGCTCTCTTATCTGGCTAGCTCTCATATCTGGCTGGCTCACTTGCTCTCATTTCTGGCTCGCTCGCTTGCTCTCATATCTGGCTCTCTCGCTTGCTCTCTTGTCTGGCTCGCTCGCATATCTGGCTCGCTCGCTTGCTCTCTTGTCTTGCTCGCTCTCTTATCTGGCTCGCTCGCTCTCATATCTGGCTGGCTCGCTTGCTCTCATATCTGGCTTGCTCGCTTGCTGAAATATCTGGCTCGCTCGCTTGCTCTCTTGTCTGGCTCGCTCTCTTATCTGGCTTGCTCGCTCTCATATCTGGCTGGCTCGCTTGCTCTCATATCTGGCTCGCTCGCTTGCTCTCTTGTCTGGCTCGCTCTCTTATCTGGCTTGCTCGCTCTCATATCTGGCTGGCTCGCTTGCTCTCATATCTGGCTCGCTCGCTTGCTCTCTTGTCTTGCTCGCTCTCTTATTTGGCTCGCTCGCTCTCATATCTGGCTGGCTCGCTTGCTCTCATATCTGGCTCGCTCGCTTGCTCTCTTGTCTGGCTCGCTCTCATATCTGGCTAGCTCGCTTGCGCTCTTGTCTTGCTCACTCTTATCTGGCTCGCTCGCTCTCATATCTGGCTGGCTCGCTTGCTCTCATATCTGGGTCGCTCGCTTACTCTCATATCTGGCTCGCTCGCTCTCATGTCTAACTCGCTGTCATATCTGGATCACTCGCTTGCTCTCATATCTGGCTCGCTCGCTTGCTTAATTGTCTGGCTCGCTCTCTTATCTGCCTCGCTCTCTCTCACATCTGGCTTGCTCGATTGCTCTCATATCTGGCTCGCTCGCTTTCTCTCTTGTCTGGCTCGCTCTCTTATCTGGCTTGCTCGCTAGCATATCTGGCTCACTCGCTTGCTCTCTTGTCTGGCTTGCTCTCTTATCTGGCTCGCTCGCTCTCATATCTGGCTCGCTCGCTTGCTCTCATGTCTGGCTCGCTCGCTCTCATATCTGACTTTCTCGCTTGCTCTCTTGTCTGGTTCGCTCTCTTATCTGGCTCGCTCTCATATCTGGATTGCTCGCTTGCTCTCATATCTGGCTCGCTCGCTTGCTCTCTTGTCTGGCTCGCTCTCTTATCTGGCTTGCTCGCTAGCATATCTGGCTCGCTCGCTTGCTCTCTTGTCTGACTTGCTCTCTTATCTGTCTCGCTCTCACATCTGGCTTGCTCGCTTGCTCTCATATCTGGCTCGCTCGCTTGCTCACTTGTCTGGCTTGCTCTCTTATGTGGCTCGCTGGCTCTCTTATGTGGCTCGCTCGCTTGCTCTCATGTCTGGCTCGCTCACTCTCATATCTGGCTTTCTCGCTTGCTCTCTTGTCTGGTTCGTTCTCTTATTTGGCTCGCTCTCATATCTGGCTTGCTCGCTTGCTCTCATATCTGGCTCGCTCGCTTGCTCTCCTGTCTGGCTCGCTCGCATATCTGGCTCGCTCGCTCTCACATCTGGCTGGCTTGCTTGCTCTAATATATGGCTCGCTCGCTTGCTCTTAAATCTGGCTCGCTCGCTCTCACATCTGGTTCGCTCTCTTATCTGGCTCGCACGCATATCTGGCTCGCTCGCTCTCACATCTAGCTGGCTCGCTTGCTCTCATATCTGGCTCGCTCGCTTGCTCTCTTGTCTGGCTCGCTCTCTTATCTGGCTAGCTCTCATATCTGGCTGGCTCACTTGCTCTCATTTCTGGCTCGCTCGCTTGCTCTCGTATCTGGCTCTCTCGCTTGCTCTCTTGTCTGGCTCGCTCGCATATCTGGCTCGCTCGCTTGCTCTCTTGTCTTGCTCGCTCTCTTATCTGGCTCGCTCGCTCTCATATCTGGCTGGCTCGCTTGCTCTCATATCTGGCTCGCTCGCTCTCATATCTGGCTCGCTCGCTTGCTCTCTTGTCTTGCTCGCTCTCTTATCTGGCTCGCCCGCTCTCATATCTGGCTGGCTCGCTTGCTCTCATATCTGGCTCGCTCGCTTGCTCTCTTGTCTGGCTCGCTCTCTTATCTGGCTTGCTCGCTAGAATATCTGGCTCGCACGCTTGCTCTCTTGTCTGGCTTGCTCTCTTATCTGGCTCGCTCGCTCTCTTATCTGGCTCGCTCGCTTGCTCTCATGTCTGGCTCGCTCGCTCTCATATCTGGCTTTCTCGCTTGCTCTCTTGTCTGGCTCGCTCTCTTATCTGGCTCGCTCGCATATCTGGCTAGCTCGCTCTCACATCTGGCTGGCTCGCTTGCTCTCATTTCTGGCTGGCTCGCTTGCTCTCATTTCTGGCTCGCTCGCTTGCTCTCATATCTGGCTCACTCGCTTGCTCTCATATCTGGCTCGCTCGCTTGCTCTCTTGTCTGGCTCGCTCTCATATCTGGCTAGCTCGCTTTCTCTCTTGTCTTGCTCGCTCTCTTATCTGGCTCGCTCTCTTATCTGGCTGGCTCGCTTGCTCTCATATCTGGCTCGCTCGCTTGCTCTCATATCTGGCTGGCTCGCTCTCATGTCTGGCTCGCTCTCATATCTGGATCGCTCGCTTGCTCTCATATCTGACTCGCTCGCTTGCTTAATTGTCTGGCTCGCTCTCTTATCTGCCTCGCTCTCTCTCAAATCTGGCTTGCTCGCTTGCTCTCATATCTGGCTCGCTCGCTTGCTCTCTTGTCTGGCTCGCTCTCTTATCTGGCTCGCTCGCATATCTGGCTCGCTCGCTCTCACATCTGGCTGGCTTGCTTGCTCTCATATCTGGCTAGCTCGCTTGCTCTCATATCTGGCTCGCTCGCATGCTCTCTTGTCTGGCTCGCTCTCTTATCTGGCTCGCTCGCATATCTGGCTCGCTCGCTCTCACATCGAGCTGGCTCGCTTGCTCTCATATCTGGCATGCTCGCTTGCTCTCTTGTCTGGCTCGCTCTCTTATCTGGCTCGCTCTCATATCTGGCTTGCTAGCTTGCTCTCATATCTGGCTTGCTCGCTTTCTCTCTTGTCTGTCTCGCTCTCTTTTATGGCTCGCTCACATATCTGACTCGCTAGCTCTCAAATCTGGCTCGCTCGCTTGCTCTCATATATGGCTTGGTCGCTTGCTCTCATATCCGGCTCGCTCGCTTGCTCTCATATCTGTCTAGCTCGCTTGCTCTCTTGTCTAGCTCGCTCTCTTATCTGGCTCGCTCGCATATCTTTCTCGCTCGCTCTCAAATCTGGCTCGCTCGCTTGCTCTCATATCTGGCTAGTTCGCTTGCTCTCTTGTCTTGCTCGCTCTCTTATCTGGCTCGCCCGCTCTCATATCTGGCTGGCTCGCTTACTCTCATATCTGGCTCGCTCGCTTGCTCTCTTGTCTGGCTCGCTCTCTTATCTGGCTCGCTCTCATATCTGGATTGCTCGCTTGCTCTCATATCTGGCTCGCTCGCTTGCTCTCTTGTCTGACTCGCTCTCTTATCTGGCTTGCTCGTTAGCATATCTGGCTCGCTCGTTTGCTCTCTTGTCTGACTTGCTCTCTTATCTGTCTCGCTCTCACATCTGGCTTGCTCGCTTGCTCTCATATCTGGCTCGCTCGCTTGCTCACTTGTCTGGCTTGCTCTCTTATGTGGCTCGCTGGCTCTCTTATGTGGCTCGCTCGCTTGCTCTCATGTCTGGCTCGCTCACTCTCATATCTGGCTTTCTCGCTTGCTCTCTTGTCTGGTTCGCTCTCTTATCTGGCTCGCTCTCATATCTGGCTTGCTCGCTTGCTCTCATATCTGGCTCGCTCGCTTGCTCTCCTGTCTGGCTCGCTCGCATATCTGGCTCGCTCGCTCTCACATCTGGCTGGCTTGCTTGCTCTAATATATGGCTCGCTCGCTTGCTCTCAAATCTGGCTCGCTCGCTCGCTCTCACATCTGGTTCGCTCTCTTATCTGGCTCGCTCGCATATCTGGCTCGCTCGCTCTCACATCTAGCTGGCTCGCTTGCTCTCATATCTGGCTTACTCGCTTGCTCTCTTGTCTGGCTCGCTCTCTTATCTGGCTAGCTCTCATATCTGGCTGGCTCACTTGCTCTCATTTCTGGCTCGCTCGCTTGCTCTCATATCTGGCTCTCTCGCTTGCTCTCTTGTCTGGCTCGCTCGCATATCTGGCTCGCTCGCTTTCTCTCTTGTCTTGCTCGCTCTCTTATCTGGCTCGCTCGCTCTCATATCTGGCTGGCTCGCTTGCTCTCATATCTGGCTTGCTCGCTCTCATGTCTGGCTCGCTCTCATATCTGGCTCGCTCGCTTGCTCTCTTGTCTGGCTCGCTCTCTTATCTGGCTAGCTCTCATATCTGGCTGGCTCAATTGCTCTCATTTCTGGCTCGCTCGCTTGCTCTCATATCTGGCTCGCTCGCTTGCTCTCATATCTGGCTCGCTCGCTTGCTCTCTTGTCTGGCTCGCTCGCATATCTGGCTCGCTCGCTTGCTCTCTTGTCTTGCTCGCTCTCTTATCTGGCTCGCTCGCTCTCATATCTGGCTGGCTCGCTTGCTCTCATATCTGGCTCGCTCGCTTGCTCTCATATCTGGCTCTCTCGCTCTCATGTCTGGCTCGCTCTCATATCTGGATCGCTCGCTTGCTCTAATATCTGGCTCGCTTGCTTAATTGTCTGGCTCGCTCTCTTATCTGCCTCGCTCTCTCTCACATCTGGCTTGCTCGCTTGCTCTCATATCTGGCTCGCTCGCTTGCTCTCTTGTCTGGCTTGCTCTCTTATCTGGCTTGCTCGCATATCTGGCTCGCTCGCTCTCACATCTGGCTGGCTTGCTTGCTCTCATATCTGGCTCACTCGCTTGCTCTCATATCTGGCTCGCTCGCTCTCATGTCTGGCTCGCTCTCATATCTGGATCGCTCGCTTGCTCTCATATCTGGCTCGCTCGCTTGCTTAATTGTCTGGCTCGCTCTCTTATCTGCCTCGCTCTCTCTCACATCTGGCTTGCTCGATTGCTCTCATATCTGGCTCGCTCGCTTGCTCTCTTGTCTGGCTCGCTCTCTTATCTGGCTAGCTCTCATATCTGGCTGGCTCACTTGCTCTCATTTCTGGCTCGCTCGCTTGCTCTCATATCTGGCTCGCTCGCTTGCTCTCATATCTGGCTCTCTCGCTTGCTCTCTTGTCTGGCTCGCTCGCATATCTGGCTCGCTCGCTTGCTCTCTTGTCTTGCTCGCTCTCTTATCTGGCTCGCTCTCACATCTGGCTCGCTCGCTTGCTCTATATCTGGCTCGCTCGCTTGCTCTCTTGTCTTGCTTGCTCTCTTATCTGGCTTGCTCGCTAGTATATCTGGCTCGCTCGCTTGCTCTCTTGTCTGGCTTGCTCTCTTATCTGGCTCGCTCGCTCTCATATCTGGCTCGCTCACTTGCTCTCATGTCTGGCTCACTCGCTCTCATTTCTGGCTTTCCCGCTTGCTCTCTTGTCTGGTTCGCTGTTTTATCTGGCTCACTCTCATATCTGGCTAGCTCGCTTGCTCTCATATCTGGCTCGCTCGCTTGCTCTCTTGTCTGGCTCGCTCTCTTATCTGGCTCGCTCGCATATCTGGCTCGCTTGCTCTCATATCTGGCTCGCTCGATTGCTCTCATGTCTGACTCGCTCGATCTCATATCTGGTTCGCTCGCTTGCTCCCTTGTCTGGCTCGCTCTCTTATCTGGCTTGATCGCTAGCATATCTGGCTCGCTAGCTTGCTCTCTTGTCTGGTTCGCTCTCTTATCTGTCTCGCTTTCATATCTGGCTTGCTCGCTTGCACTCATATCTGGCTTACTCGCTTGCTCTCAAGTCTGGCTCGCTCGATTGCTCCCATATCTGGCTAGCTCGCTTGCTCTCTTGTCTTGCTCGCTCTCTTATCTGGCTCGCTCGCTCTCATATCTGGCTGGCGCGCTTGCTCTCATATCTGGCTCGCTCGCTTGCTCTCATATCTGGCTCGCTCACTCTCATGTCTGGCTCGCTCTCATATCTGGATCGCTCGCTTGCTCTCATATCTGGCTCGCTCGCTTGCTTAATTGTCTGTCTCGCTCTCTTATCTGCCTCACTTTCTCTCACATCTAGCTTGCTCGCTTGCTCTTATATCTGGCTCGCTCGCTGCTCTCTTGTCTGGCTCGCTCTCTTATCTGGCTCGCTCGCATATCTTGCTTGCTCGCTCTCATATCTGGCTCGCTCACTTGCTCTCATATCTGGCTCGCTCACTTGCTCTTTTGTCTGGCTCGCTCTCTTATCTGGCTTGCTCGCTAGCATATCTGGCTCGCTCGCTTGCTCTCTTGTCTGGCTTTCTCTCTTATCTGTCTCGCTCTCACATCTGGCTCGCTCGATTGCTCTATATCTGGCTCGCTCGCTTGCTCTCTTGTCTTGCTTGCTCTCTTATCTGGCTTGCTCGCTAGCATATCTGGCTCGCTCGCTTGCTCTGTTGTCTGGCTTGCTCTCTTATCTGGCTCGCTCGCTCTCATATCTGGCTCGCTCACTTGCTCTCATGTCTGGCTCACTCGCTCTCATTTCTGGCTTTCCCGCTTGCTCTCTTGTCTGGTTCGCTGTCTTATCTGGCTCACTCTCATATCTGGCTTGCTCGCTTGCTCTCATATCTGGCTCGCTCGCTTGCTCTCTTGTCTGGCTCGCTCTCTTATCTGGCTCGCTCGCATATCTGGCTCGCTTGCTCTCATATCTGGCTCGCTTGATTGCTCTCATGTCTGACTCGCTCGATCTCATATCTGGCTTTCTCACTTGCTCTCTTGTCTGGTTTGCTCTCTTATCTGGCTCGCTCTCATATCTGGCTTGCTCACTTGCTCTCATATCTGGCTCGCTCGCTTGCTCTCTTGTCTGGCTCGCTCTCTTATCTGGCTCACTCGCATATCTGGCTCGCTCGCTCTCACATCTGGCTGGCTCACTTGCTCTCATATCTGGCTCGCTCGCTCTCATATCTGGCTCGCTCTCTTGTCTGGTTCGCTCTCTTATCTGTCTCGCTCTCATATCTGGCTTGCTCGCTTGCTCTCATATCTGGCTCGCTCGCTTGCTCTCAAATCTGGCTCGCTCGCTTGCTCTCATATCTGGCTAGCTTGCTTGCTCTCTTGTCTTGCTCGCTCTCTTATCTGGCTCTCTCGCTCTCATATCTGGCTGGCTTGCTTGCTCTCATATCTGGCTCGCTTGCTTGCTCTCATATCTGGCTCACTCGCTCTCATGTCTGGCTCGCTCGCTCTCATGTCTGGCTCGCTCTCATATGTGGATCGCTCGCTTGCTCTCATATCTGGCTCGCTCGCTTGCTTAATTGTCTGGCTCGCTCTCTTATCTGCCTCGCTCTCTCTCACATCTGGCTTGCTCGCTTGCTCTCATATCTGGCTCGCTCGCTTGCTCTCTTGTCTGGCTTGCTCTCTTATCTGGCTTGCTCGCATATCTGGCTCGCTCGCTCTCACATCTGGCTGGCTTGCTTGCTCTCATATCTGGCTCGCTCGCTTGCTCTCATATCTGGCTCGCTCGCTCTCATGTCTGGCTCGCTCTCATATCTGGATCGCTCGCTTGCTCTCATATCTGGCTCGCTCGCTTGCTTAATTGTCTGGCTCGCTCTCTTATCTGCCTCGCTCTCTCTCACATCTGGCTTGCTCGATTGCTCTCATATCTGGCTCGCTCGCTTGCTCTCTTGTCTGGGTCGCTCTCTTATCTGGCTTGCGCTTATATCTGGCTTGCTAGCTTGCTCTCATATCTGGCTTGCTCGCTTGCTCTCATATTTGGCTCGCTCGCTCTCATATCTGGCTCGCTCGCTTGCTCTCATGTCTAGCTCGCTCGCTCTCATATCTGGCTTGCTCGCTTGCTCTCACATCTGGCTCGCTCGCTTGCTCTCTTGTCTGGCTCGCTCTCTTATCTGGCTCGCTCGCATATCTGGCTCGCTCGCTCTCACATCTGGCTGGCTCGCTTGCTCTCATATCTGGCTCGCTCTCATATCTGGCTCGCTCGCTTGCTCTCTTGTCTGGTTCGCTCTCTTATCTGTCTCGCTTTCATATCTGGCTTGCTCGCTTGCTCTCATATCTGGCTTACTCGCTTGCTCTCAAGTCTGGCTCGCTCGATTGCTCTCATATCTGGCTAGCTCGCTTGCTCTCTTGTCTTGCTCGCTCTCTTATCTGGCTCGCTCGCTCTCATATCTGGCTGGCGCGCTTGCTCTCATATCTGGCTCGCTCGCTTGCTCTCATATCTGGCTCGCTCACTCTCATGTCTGGCTCGCTCTCATATCTGGATCGCTCGCTTGCTCTCATATCTGGCTCGCTCGCTTGCTTAATTGTCTGTCTCGCTCTCTTATCTGCCTCACTTTCTCTCACATCTGGCTTGCTCGCTTGCTCTTATATCTTGCTCGCTCGCTGCTCTCTTGTCTGGCTCGCTCTCTTATCTGGCTCGCTCGCATATCTTGCTTGCTCGCTCTCATATCTGGCTCGCTCACTTGCTCTCATATCTGGCTCGCTCACTTGCTCTTTTGTCTGGCTCGCTCTCTTATCTGGCTTGCTCGCTAGCATATCTGGCTCGCTCGCTTGCTCTCTTGTCTGGCTTTCTCTCTTATCTGTCTCGCTCTCACATCTGGCTCGCTCGCTTGCTCTATATCTGGCTCGCTCGCTTGCTCTCTTGTCTTGCTTGCTCTCTTATCTGGCATGCTCGCTAGCATATCTGGCTCGCTCGCTTGCTCTCTTGTCTGGCTTGCTCTCTTATCTGGCTCGCTCGCTCTCATATCTGGCTCGCTCACTTGCTCTCATGTCTGGCTCACTCACTCTCATTTCTGGCTTTCCCGCTTGCTCTCTTGTCTGGTTCGCTGTTTTATCTGGCTCACTCTCATATCTGGCTAGCTCGCTTGCTCTCATATCTGGCTCGCTCGCTTGCTCTCTTGTCTGGCTCGCTCTCTTATCTGGCTCGCTCGCATGTCTGGCTCGCTTGCTCTCATATCTGGCTCGCTCGATTGCTCTCATGTCTGACTCGCTCGATCTCATATCTGGTTCGCTCGCTTGCTCCCTTGTCTGGCTCGCTCTCTTATCTGGCTTGATCGCTAGCATATCTGGCTCGCTAGCTTGCTCTCTTGTCTGGTTCGCTCTCTTATCTGTCTCGCTTTCATATCTGGCTTGCTCGCTTGCTCTCATATCTGGCTTACTCGCTTGCTCTCAAGTCTGGCTCGCTCGATTGCTCTCATATCTGGCTAGCTCGCTTGCTCTCTTGTCTTGCTCGCTCTCTTATCTGGCTCGCTCGCTCTCATATCTGGCTGGCGCGCTTGCTCTCATATCTGGCTCGCTCGCTTGCTCTCATATCTGGCTCGCTCACTCTCATGTCTGGCTCGCTCTCATATCTGGATCGCTCGCTTGCTCTCATATCTGGCTCGCTCGCTTGCTTAATTGTCTGTCTCGCTCTCTTATCTGCCTCACTTTCTCTCACATCTAGCTTGCTCGCTTGCTCTTATATCTGGCTCGCTCGCTGCTCTCTTGTCTGGCTCGCTCTCTTATCTGGCTCGCTCGCATATCTTGCTTGCTCGCTCTCATATCTGGCTCGCTCACTTGCTCTCATATCTGGCTCGCTCACTTGCTCTTTTGTCTGACTCGCTCTCTTATCTGGCTTGCTCGCTAGCATATCTGGCTCGCTCGCTTGCTCTCTTGTCTGGCTTTCTCTCTTATCTGTCTCGCTCTCACATCTGGCTCGCTCGATTGCTCTATATCTGGCTCGCTCGCTTGCTCTCTTGTCTTGCTTGCTCTCTTATCTGGCTTGCTCGCTAGCATATCTGGCTCGCTCGCTTGCTCTCTTGTCTGGCTTGCTCTCTTATCTGGCTCGCTCGCTCTCATATCTGGCTCGCTCACTTGCTCTCATGTCTGGCTCACTCGCTCTCATTTCTGGCTTTCCCGCTTGCTCTCTTGTCTGGTTCGCTGTCTTATCTGGCTCACTCTCATATCTGGCTTGCTCGCTTGCTCTCATATCTGGCTCGCTCGCTTGCTCTCTTGTCTGGCTCGCTCTCTTATCTGGCTCGCTCGCATATCTGGCTCGCTTGCTCTCATATCTGGCTCGCTTGATTGCTCTCATGTCTGACTCGCTCGATCTCATATCTGGCTTTCTCACTTGCTCTCTTGTCTGGTTTGCTTTCTTATCTGGCTCGCTCTCATGTCTGGCTTGCTCACTTGCTCTCATATCTGGCTCGCTCGCTTGCTCTCTTGTCTGGCTCGCTCTCTTATCTGGCTCACTCGCATATCTGGCTCGCTCACTCTCACATCTGGCTGGCTCACTTGCTCTCATATCTGGATCGCTCGCTCTCATATCTGGCTCGCTCTCTTGTCTGGTTCGCTCTCTTCTCTGTCTCGCTCTCATATCTGGCTTGCTCTCATATCTGGCTCGCTCGCTTGCTCTCAAATCTGGCTCGCTCGCTTGCTCTCATATCTGGCTAGCTTGCTTGCTCTCTTGTCTTGCTCGCTCTCTTATCTGGCTCTCTCGCTCTCATATCTGGCTGGCTTGCTTGCTCTCATATCTGGCTCGCTTGCTTGCTCTCATGTCTGGCTCGCTCGCTCTCATGTCTGGCTCGCTCTCATATGTGGATCGCTCGCTTGCTCTCATATCTGGCTCGCTCGCTTGCTTAATTGTCTGTCTCGCTCTCTTATCTGCCTCGCTCTCTCTCACATCTGATTTGCTCGCTTGCTCTCATATCTGGCTCGCTCGCTGCTCTCTTGTATGGCTCACTCTCTTATCTGGCTCGCTCGCATATCTTGCTCGCTCACTCTCACATCTGGTTCGCTCGCTTGCTCTTATATCTGGCTCGCTCGCTTGCTCTCTTGTCTGGCTCGCTCTCTTATCTGGCTTGCTCGCTAGCATATCTGGCTCGCTCGCTTGCTCTCTTGTCTGGCTTGCTCTCTTATCTGTCTCGCTCTCACATCTGGCTCGCTCGCTTGCTCTGTATCTGGCTCGCTCGCTTGCTCTCCTGTCTGGCTCGCTCTCTTATCTGGCTTGCTTGCTAGCATTTCTGGCTCGCTCGCTTGCTCTCTTGTCTGGCTTGCTCTCTTATCTGGCTCGCTCGCTCCCATATCTGGCTCGCTCACTTGCTCTCATGTCTGTCTCGCTCGCTCTCATATCTGGCTTTCTTTCTTGCTCATTTGTCTGGTTCGCTCTCTTATCTGGCTCACTCTCATATCTTGCTTGCTCGCTTGCTCTCATTTTTGGCTCGCTCGCTCTCATATCTGGCTCGCTCGCTTGCTCTCATGTCTGGCTCGCTCGCTCTCATATCTGGCTTGCTCGCTTGCTCTCACATCTGGCTCGCTCGCTTGCTCTCTTGTCTGGCTCGCTCTCTTATCTGGCTCGCTCGCATATCTGGCTCGCTCGCTCTCACATCTGGCTGGCTCGCTTGCTCTCATATCTGGCTCGCTCTCATATCTGGCTCGCTCGCTTGCTCTCTTGTCTGGTTCGCTCTCTTATCTGTCTCGCTTTCATATCTGGCTTGCTCGCTTGCTCTCATATCTGGCTTACTCGCTTGCTCTCAAGTCTGGCTCGCTCGATTGCTCTCATATCTGGCTAGCTCGCTTGCTCTCTTGTCTTGCTCGCTCTCTTATCTGGCTCGCTCGCTCTCATATCTGGCTGGCGCGCTTGCTCTCATATCTGGCTCGCTCGCTTGCTCTCATATCTGGCTCGCTCACTCTCATGTCTGGCTCGCTCTCATATCTGTATCGCTCGCTTGCTCTCATATCTGGCTCGCTCGCTTGCTTAATTGTCTGTCTCGCTCTCTTATCTGCCTCACTTTCTCTCACATCTGGCTTGCTCGCTTGCTCTTATATCTGGCTCGCTCGCTGCTCTCTTGTCTGACTCGCTCTCTTATCTGGCTCGCTCGCATATCTTGCTTGCTCGCTCTCATATCTGGCTCGCTCACTTGCTCTCATATCTGGCTCGCTCACTTGCTCTTTTGTCTGGCTCGCTCTCTTATCTGGCTTGCTCGCTAGCATATCTGGCTCGCTCGCTTGCTCTCTTGTCTGGCTTTCTCTCTTATCTGTCTCGCTCTCACATCTGGCTCGCTCGCTTGCTCTATATCTGGCTCGCTCGCTTGCTCTCTTGTCTTGCTTGCTCTCTTATCTGGCTTGCTCGCTAGCATATCTGGCTCGCTCGCTTGCTCTCTTGTCTGGCTTGCTCTCTTATCTGGCTCGCTCGCTCTCATATCTGGCTCGCTCACTTGCTCTCATGTCTGGCTCACTCGCTCTCATTTCTGGCTTTCCCGCTTGCTCTCTTGTCTGGTTCGCTGTCTTATCTGGCTCACTCTCATATCTGGCTTGCTCGCTTGCTCTCTTATCTGGCTCGCTCGGTCTCATATCTGGCTCGCTCGCTTGCTCTCATGTCTGACTCACTTGCTCTCATATCTTGCTTTCTCGCTTGCTCTCTTGTCTGGCTCGCTCTCTTATCTGGCTCGCTCGCATATCTGGCTCGCTCGCTCTCACATCTGGCTGGCTCACTTGCTCTCATATCTGGCTCGCTCTCTTGTCTGGTTCGCTCTCTTATCTGTCTCGCTCTCATATCTGGCTTGCTCGCTTGCTCTCATATCTGGCTCGCTCGCTTGGTCTCAAATCTGGCTCGCTCGCTTGCTCTCATATCTGGCTAGCTTGCTTGCTCTCTTGTCTTGCTCGCTCTCTTATCTGGCTCTCTCGCTCTCATATCTGGCTGGCTTGCTTGCTCTCATATCTGGCTCGCTTGCTTGCTCTCATATCTGGCTCGCTCGCTCTCATTTCTGGCTCGCTCGCTCTCATGTCTGGCTCGCTCTCATATGTGGATCGCTCGCTTGCTTAATTGTCTGTCTCGCTCTCTTATCTGCCTCGCTCTCTCTCACATCTGATTTGTTCGCTTGCTCTCATATCTGGCTCGCTCGCTGCTCTCTTGTCTGGCTCGCTCTCTTATCTGGCTCGCTCGCATATCTTGCTCGCTCACTCTCACATCTGGTTCGCTCGCTTGCTCTTATATCTGGCTCGCTCGCTTGCTCTCTTGTCTGGCTCGCTCTCTTATCTGGCTTGCTCGCTAGCATATCTGGCTCGCTCGCTTGCTCTCTTGTCTGGCTTGCTCTCTTATCTGTCTCGCTCTCACATCTGGCTCGCTCGCTTGCTCTCATATCTGGCTCGCTCGCTTGCTCTCTTGTCTGGCTCGCTCTCTTATCTGGCTTGCTCGCTAGCATATCTGGCTCGCTTGCTTGCTCTCTTGTCTGGCTTGCTCTCTTATCTGGCTCGCTGGCTCTCTTATCTGGCTCGCTCGCTTGCTCTCATGTCTGGCTCGCTCACTCTCATATCTGGCTTTCTCACTTGCTCTCTTGTCTGGTTCGCTCTCTTATCTGGCTCGCTCTCACTTCTTGCTTGCTCGCTTGCTCTCATATCTGGCTCGCTCGCTTGCTCTCTTGTCTGGCTCGCTCGCATATCTAGCTCGCTCGCTCTCACATCTGGCTGGCTTGCTTGCTCTCATATCTGGCTCGCTCGCTTGCTCTCATATCTGGCTCGCTCGCTCGCTCTCACATCTGGTTCGCTCTCTTATCTGGCTCGCTCGCTTGCTTTCTTGTCTGGCTCGCTCGCATATCTGGCTTGCTCGCTCTCACATCTGGCTGGCTCGCTTGCTCTCATATCTGGCTCGCTCGCTCTCATATCTGGCTCGCTCGCTTGCTCTCTTGTCTTGCTCGCTCTCTTATCTGGCTCGCTCGCTCTCATATCTGGCTGGCTCGCTTGCTCTCATATCTGGCTCGCTCGCTTGCTCTCTTGTCTGGCTCGCTCTCTTATCTGGCTTGCTCGCTAGAATATCTGGCTCGCACGCTTGCTCTCTTGTCTGGCTTGCTCTCTTATCTGGCTTGCTCGCTCTCACATCTGGCTGGCTCGCTTGCTCTCATTTCTGGCTGGCTCGCTTGCACTCATTTCTGGCTCGCTCGCTTGCTCTCATATCTGGCTCGCTAGCTTGCTCTCATATCTGGCTCGCTCGCTTGCTCTCTTGTCTTGCTCGCTCTCTTATCTGGCTCGCTCGCTCTCATATCTGGCTGGCTCGCTTGCTCTCATATCTCGCTCGTTTGCTCTCATATCTGGCTCGCTCGCTCTCATGTCTTGCTCGCTCTCATATCTGGATCGCTCGCTTGCTCTCATATCTGGCTTGCTCGCTTGCTTAATTGTCTGTCTCGCTCTCTTATCTGCCTCGCTCTCTCTCACATCTGGCTTGCTCGCTTGCTCTCATATCTGGCTCGCTCGCTGCTCTCTTGTCTGGCTCGCTCTCTTATCTGGCTCGCTCGCATATCTTGCTCGCTCGCTCTCTCATCTGGCTCGCTTGCTCTCATATCTGGCTTGCTCGCTTGCTCTCTTGTCTGGCTCGCTCTCTTATCTGGCTTGCTCGCTAGCATATCTGGCTCTCTCACTTGCTCTCTTGTCTGGCTTGCTCTCTTATCTGGCTCGCTCGCTCTCATATCTGACTTTCTCGCTTGCTCTCTTGTCTGGTTCGCTCTCTTATCTGGCTCGCTCTCACATCTGGCTTGCTCGCTTGCTCTCATATCTGGCTCGCTCGCTTGCTCTCTTGTCTGGCTTGCTCTCTTATCTGGCTTGCTGGCTCTCTTATCTGGCTCGCTCGCTTGCTCTCATGTCTGGCTCGCTCACTCTCATATCTGGCTTTCTCGCTTGCTCTCTTGTCTGGTTCGCTCTCTTATCTGGCTTGCTCTCATATCTGGCTTGCTCGCTTGCTCTCATATCTGGCTCGCTGGCTTGCTCTCTTGTCTGGCTCGCTCGCATATCTGGCTCGCTCGCTCTCACATCTGGCTGGCTTGCTTGCTCTAATATCTGGCTCGCTCGCTTGCTCTCATATCTGGCTCGCTCACTCTCACATCTGGTTCGCTCTCTTATCTGGCTCGCTGGCATATCTGGCTCGCTCGCTCTCACATCTAGCTTGCTTGCTTGCTCTCATATCTGGCTCGCTCGCTTGCTCTCTTGTCTGGCTCGCTCTCTTATCTGGCTAGCTCTCATATCTGGCTGGCTCACTTGCTCTCATTTCTGGCTCACTCGCTTGCTCTCATATCTGGCTCGCTCGCTTGCTCTCATATCTGGCTCTCTTGCTTGCTCTCTTGTCTGGCTCGCTCGCATATCTGGCTCGCTCGCTTGCTCTCATATCTGGCTCGCTCGCTTGCTCTCTTGTCTGGCTCGCTCTCTTATCTGGCTTGCTCGCTAGAATATCTGGCTCGCACGCTTGCTCTCTTGTCTGGCTTGCTCTCTTATCTGGCTCGCTCGCTCTCATATCTGGCTCGCTCGCTTGCTCTCATGTCTGGCTCGCTCGCTCTCATATGTGGCTTTCTCGCTTGCTCTCTTGTCTGGCTCGCTCTCTTATCTGGCTCGCTCGCATATCTGGCTAGCTCGCTTGCTCTCTTGTCTTGCTCGCTCTCTTATCTGGCTCGCTCGCTCTCATATCTGGCTGGCTCGCTTGCTCTCATATCTGGCTCGCTCGCTTGCTCTCATATCTGGCTCGCTCGCTCTCATGTCTGGCTCGCTCTCATATCTGGATTGCTCGCTTGCTCTCATATCTGGCTCGCTCGCTTGCTTAATTGTCTGGCTCGCTCTCTTATCTGCCTCGCTCTCTCTCACATCTGGCTTGCTCGCTTGCTCTCATTTCTGGCTCGCTCGCTTGCTCTCATGTCTGGCTCGCTCGCTCTCATATCTGGCTTTCTCGCTTGCTCTCTTGTCTGGCTCGCTCTCTTATCTGGCTCGCTCGCATATCTGGCTAGCTCGCTTGCTCTCTTGTCTTGCTCGCTCTCTTATCTGGCTCGCTCGCTCTCATATCTGGCTCGCTCGCTTGCTCTCATATCTGGCTCGCTCGCTCTCATGTCTGGCTCGCTCTCATTTCTGGATTGCTCGCTTGCTCTCATATCTGGCTCGCTCGCTTGCTTAATTGTCTGTCTCGCTCTCTTATCTGCCTCGCTCTCTCTCACATCTGGCTCGCTCTCATATCTGGCTCGCTCGCTTGCTCTCTTGTCTGGCTCGCTCTCTTATCTTGCTTGCTCGCTCTCATATCTGGCTGGCTCGCTTGCTCTCATATCTCGCTCGCTCGCTTGCTCTCTTGGCTTGCTCGCTCTCTTATTTGGCTCGCTCGCTCTCATATCTGGCTGACTCGCTTGCTCTCATATCTGGCTCGCTCGCTTGCTCTCATATCTGGCTCGCTCGCTCTCATGTCTGGCTCGCTCTCATATCTGGATTGCTCGCTTGCTCTCTTGTCTTGCTCGCTCTCTTATCTGGCTCGCTCGCTCTCATATCTGGCTGGCTCGCTTGCTCTCATATCTGGCTCGCTCGCTAGCTCTCATATCTGGCTCGCTCGCTCTCATGTCTGGCTCGCTCTCATATCTGGATTGCTCGCTTGCTCTCATATCTGGCTCGCTCGCTTGCTTAATTGTCTGGCTCGCTCTCTTATCTGCCTCGCTCTCTCTCACATCTGGCTTGCTCGCTTGCTCTCATATCTGGCTCGCTCGCTTGCTCTCTTGTCTGGCTGGCTCTCTTATCTGGCTTGCTCGCTAGCATATCTGGCTCGCTCGCTTGCTCTCTTGTCTGGCTTGCTCTCTTATCTGTCTCGCTCTCACATCTGGCTCGCTTGCTTGCTCTGTATCTGGCTCGCTCGCTTGCTCTCCTGTCTGGCTCGCTCTCTTATCTGGCTTGCTCGCTAGCATTTCTGGCTCGCTTGCTCTCTTGTCTGGCTTGCTCTCTTATCTGGCTCGCTCGCTCTCATATCTGGCTCGCTCACTTGCTCTCATGTCTGTCTCGCTCGCTCTCATATCTGGCTTTCTTGCATGCTCTTTTGTCTGGTTCGCTCTCTTATCTGGCTCACTCTCATATCTGGCTTGCTCGCTTGCTCTCATATTTGGCTCGCTCGCTCTCATATCTAGCTCGCTCGCTTGCTCTCATGTCTGGCTCGCTCGCTCTCATATCTGGCTTGCTCGCTTGCTCTCATATCTGGCTCGCTCGCTTGCTCTCTTGTCTGGCTCGCTCTCTTATCTGGCTCGCTCGCATATCTGAATCGCTCGCTCTCACATCTGGCTGGCTCGCTTGCTCTCATATCTGGCTCGCTCGCTCTCTTATCTGTCTCGCTTTCATATCTGGCTTGCTCGCTTGCTCCCATATCTGGCTTACTCGCTTGCTCTCAAATCTGGCTCGCTCGATTGCTCTCATATCTGGCTAGCTCGCTTGCTCTCTTGTCTTGCTCGCTCTCTTATCTGGCTTGCTCGCTCTCATATCTGGCTGGCTCGCTTGCTCTCATATCTGGCTCGCTCGCTTGCTCTCATATCTGGCTCGCTCGCTCTCATGTCTAGCTTGCTCTCATATCTGGATCGCTCGCTTGCTCTCATATCTGGCTCGCTCGCTTGCTTAGTTGTCTGTCTCGCTCTCTTATCTGCCTCACTTTCTCTCACATCTGGCTTGCTCGCTTGCTCTTATATCTGGCTTGCTCGCTGCTCTCTTGTCTGGCTCGCTCTCTTATCTGGCTCGCTCGCATATCTTGCTTGCTCGCTGTCATATCTGGCTCGGTCGCTTGCTCTCATATCTGGCTCGCTCACTTGCTCTTTTGTCTGGCTCGCTCTCTTATCTGGCTTGCTCGCTAGCATATCTGGCTCGCTCGCTTGCTCTCTTGTCTGGCTTTCTCTCTTATCTGTCTCGCTCTCACATCTGGCTCGCTCGCTTGCTCTATATCTGGCTCGCTCGCTTGCTCTCTTGTCTGGCTTGCTCTCTTATCTGGCTTGCTCGCTAGCATATCTGGCTCGCTCGCTTGCTCTCTTGTCTGGCTTGCTCTCTTATCTGGCTCGCTCGCTCTCATATCTGGCTCGCTCACTTGCTCTCATGTCTGGCTCGCTCGCTCTCATTTCTGGCTTTCCCGCTTGCTCACTTGTCTGGTTCGCTTTCTTATCTGGCTCACTCTCATATCTGGCTTGCTCGCTTGCTCTCATATCTGGCTCGCTCGCTTGCTCTCTTGTCTGGCTCGCTCTCTTATCTGGCTCGCTCGCATATCTGGCTCGCTTGCTCTCATATCTGGCTCGCTCGATTGCTCTCATGTCTGACTCGCTCGATCTCATATCTGGCTTTCTCACTTGCTCTCTTGTCTGGTTTGCTCTCTTATCTGGCTCGCTCGCATATCTGGCTTGCTCGCTCTCACATCTGGCTGGCTCGCTTGCTCTCATATCTGGCTCGCTCGCTCTCATATCTGGCTCGCTCGCTTGCTCTCTTGTCTTGCTCGCTCTCTTATCTGGCTCGCTCGCTCTCATATCTGGCTGGCTCGCTTGCTCTCATATCTGGCTCGCTCGCTTGCTCTCTTGTCTGGCTCGCTCTCTTATCTGGCTTGCTCGCTAGAATATCTGGCTCGCACGCTTGCTCTCTTGTCTGGCTTGCTCTCTTATCTGGCTTGCTCGCTCTCACATCTGGCTGGCTCGCTTGCTCTCATTTCTGGCTGGCTCGCTTGCACTCATTTCTGGCTCGCTCGCTTGCTCTCATATCTGGCTCGCTAGCTTGCTCTCATATCTGGCTCGCTCGCTTGCTCTCTTGTCTTGCTCGCTCTCTTATCTGGCTCGCTCGCTCTCATATCTGGCTGGCTCGCTTGCTCTCATATCTCGCTCGTTTGCTCTCATATCTGGCTCGCTCGCTCTCATGTCTTGCTCGCTCTCATATCTGGATCGCTCGCTTGCTCTCATATCTGGCTTGCTCGCTTGCTTAATTGTCTGTCTCGCTCTCTTATCTGCCTCGCTCTCTCTCACATCTGGCTTGCTCGCTTGCTCTCATATCTGGCTCGCTCGCTGCTCTCTTGTCTGGCTCGCTCTCTTATCTGGCTCGCTCGCATATCTTGCTCGCTCGCTCTCTCATCTGGCTCGCTTGCTCTCATATCTGGCTTGCTCGCTTGCTCTCTTGTCTGGCTCGCTCTCTTATCTGGCTTGCTCGCTAGCATATCTGGCTCTCTCACTTGCTCTCTTGTCTGGCTTGCTCTCTTATCTGGCTCGCTCGCTCTCATATCTGACTTTCTCGCTTGCTCTCTTGTCTGGTTCGCTCTCTTATCTGGCTCGCTCTCACATCTGGCTTGCTCGCTTGCTCTCATATCTGGCTCGCTCGCTTGCTCTCTTGTCTGGCTTGCTCTCTTATCTGGCTTGCTGGCTCTCTTATCTGGCTCGCTCGCTTGCTCTCATGTCTGGCTCGCTCACTCTCATATCTGGCTTTCTCGCTTGCTCTCTTGTCTGGTTCGCTCTCTTATCTGGCTTGCTCTCATATCTGGCTTGCTCGCTTGCTCTCATATCTGGCTCGCTGGCTTGCTCTCTTGTCTGGCTCGCTCGCATATCTGGCTCGCTCGCTCTCACATCTGGCTGGCTTACTTGCTCTAATATCTGGCTCGCTCGCTTGCTCTCATATCTGGCTCGCTCACTCTCACATCTGGTTCGCTCTCTTATCTGGCTCGCTGGCATATCTGGCTCGCTCGCTCTCACATCTAGCTTGCTCGCTTGCTCTCATATCTGGCTCGCTCGCTTGCTCTCTTGTCTGGCTCGCTCTCTTATCTGGCTAGCTCTCATATCTGGCTGGCTCACTTGCTCTCATTTCTGTCTCGCTCGCTTGCTCTCATATCTGGCTCGCTCGCTTGCTCTCATATCTGGCTCTCTTGCTTGCTCTCTTGTCTGGCTCGCTCGCATATCTGGCTCGCTCGCTTGCTCTCATATCTGGCTCGCTCGCTTGCTCTCTTGTCTGGCTCGCTCTCTTATCTGGCTTGCTCGCTAGAATATCTGGCTCGCACACTTGCTCTCTTGTCTGGCTTGCTCTCTTATCTGGCTCGCTCGCTCTCATATCTGGCTCGCTCGCTTGCTCTCATGTCTGGCTTGCTCGCTCTCATATGTGGCTTTCTCGCTTGCTCTCTTGTCTGGCTCGCTCTCTTATCTGGCTCGCTCGCATATCTGGCTAGCTCGCTTGCTCTCTTGTCTTGCTCGCTCTCTTATCTGGCTCGCTCACTCTCATATCTGGCTGGCTCGCTTGCTCTCATATCTGGCTCGCTCGCTTGCTCTCATATCTGGCTCGCTCGCTCTCATGTCTGGCTCGCTCTCATATCTGGATTGCTCGCTTGCTCTCATATCTGGCTCGCTCGCTTGCTTAATTGTCTGGCTCGCTCTCTTATCTGCCTCGCTCTCTCTCACATCTGGCTTGCTCGCTTGCTCTCATTTCTGGCTCGCTCGCTTGCTCTCATGTCTGGCTCGCTCGCTCTCATATCTGGCTTTCTCGCTTGCTCTCTTGTCTGGCTCGCTCTCTTATCTGGCTCGCTCGCATATCTGGCTAGCTCGCTTGCTCTCTTGTCTTGCTCGCTCTCTTATCTGGCTCGCTCGCTCTCATATCTGGCTCGCTCGCTTGCTCTCATATCTGGCTCGCTCGCTCTCATGTCTGGCTCGCTCTCATTTCTGGATTGCTCGCTTGCTCTCATATCTGGCTCGCTCGCTTGCTTAATTGTCTGTCTCGCTCTCTTATCTGCCTCGCTCTCTCTCACATCTGGCTTGCTCTCATATCTGGCTCGCTCGCTTGCTCTCTTGTCTGGCTCGCTCTCTTATCTTGCTTGCTCGCTCTCATATCTGGCTGGCTCGCTTGCTCTCATATCTCGCTCGCTCGCTTGCTCTCTTGGCTTGCTCGCTCTCTTATTTGGCTCGCTCGCTCTCATATCTGGCTGGCTCGCTTGCTCCCATATCTGGCTTACTCGCTTGCTCTCAAATCTGGCTCGCTCGATTGCTCTCATATCTGGCTAGCTCGCTTGCTCTCTTGTCTTGCTCGCTCTCTTATCTGGCTTGCTCGCTCTCATATCTGGCTGGCTCGCTTGCTCTCATATCTGGCTCGCTCGCTTGCTCTCATATCTGGCTCGCTCGCTCTCATGTCTAGCTTGCTCTCATATCTGGATCGCTCGCTTGCTCTCATATCTGGCTCGCTCGCTTGCTTAGTTGTCTGTCTCGCTCTCTTATCTGCCTCACTTTCTCTCACATCTGGCTTGCTCGCTTGCTCTTATATCTGGCTTGCTCGCTGCTCTCTTGTCTGGCTCGCTCTCTTATCTGGCTCGCTCGCATATCTTGCTTGCTCGCTGTCATATCTGGCTCGGTCGCTTGCTCTCATATCTGGCTCGCTCACTTGCTCTTTTGTCTGGCTCGCTCTCTTATCTGGCTTGCTCGCTAGCATATCTGGCTCGCTCGCTTGCTCTCTTGTCTGGCTTTCTCTCTTATCTGTCTCGCTCTCACATCTGGCTCGCTCGCTTGCTCTATATCTGGCTCGCTCGCTTGCTCTCTTGTCTGGCTTGCTCTCTTATCTGGCTTGCTCGCTAGCATATCTGGCTCGCTCGCTTGCTCTCTTGTCTGGCTTGCTCTCTTATCTGGCTCGCTCGCTCTCATATCTGGCTCGCTCACTTGCTCTCATGTCTGGCTCGCTCGCTCTCATTTCTGGCTTTCCCGCTTGCTCACTTGTCTGGTTCGCTTTCTTATCTGGCTCACTCTCATATCTGGCTTGCTCGCTTGCTCTCATATCTGGCTCGCTCGCTTGCTCTCTTGTCTGGCTCGCTCTCTTATCTGGCTCGCTCGCATATCTGGCTCGCTTGCTCTCATATCTGGCTCGCTCGATTGCTCTCATGTCTGACTCGCTCGATCTCATATCTGGCTTTCTCACTTGCTCTCTTGTCTGGTTTGCTCTCTTATCTGGCTCGCTCTCATATCTGGCTTGCTCACTTGCTCTCATATCTGGCTCGCTCGCTTGCTCTCTTGTCTGGCTCGCTCTTTTATCTGGCTCACTCGCATATCTAGCTCGCTCGCTCTCACATCTGGCTGGCTCACTTGCTCTCATATCTGGCTCGCTCGCTCTCATATCTGGCTCGCTCGCTCTCTTGTCTGGTTCGCTCTCTTATCTGGCTCGCTCTCATATCTGGCTTGCTCGCTTGCTCTCATATCTGGCTCGCTCGCTTGCTCTCAAATCTGGCTCGCTCGCTTGCTCTCATATCTGGCTAGCTTGCTTGCTCTCTTGTCTTGCTCGCTCTCTTATCTGGCTCTCTCGCTCTCATATCTGGCTGGCTTGCTCTCATATCTGGCTCGCTTGCTTGCTCTCATATCTGGCTCGCTCGCTCTCATGTCTGGCTCGCTCGCTCTCATGTCTGGCTCGCTCTCATATGTGGATCGCTCGCTTGCTTAATTGTCTGTCTCGCTCTCTTATCTGCCTCGCTCTCTCTCACATCTGGTTTGCTCGCTTGCTCTCATATCTGGCTCGCTCGCTGCTCTCTTGTCTGGCTCGCTCTCTTATCTGGCTCGCTCGCATATCTTGCTCGCTCACTCTCACATCTGGTTCGCTCGCTTGCTCTTATATCTGGCTCGCTCGCTTGCTCTCTTGTCTGGCTCGCTCTCTTATCTGGCTTGCTCGCTAGCATATCTGGCTCGCTCGCTTGCTCTCTTGTCTGGCTTGCTCTCTTATCTGTCTCGCTCTCACATCTGGCTCGCTCGCTTGCTCTCATATCTGGCTCGCTCGCTTGCTCTCTTGTCTGGCTCGCTCTCTTATCTGGCTTGCTCGCTAGCATATCTGGCTCGCTCGCTTGCTCTCTTGTCTGGCTTGCTCTCTTATCTGGCTCGCTGGTTCTCTTATCTGGCTCGGTCGCTTGCTCTCATGTCTGGCTCGCTCACTCTCATATCTGGCTTTCTCGCTTGCTCTCTTGTCTGGTTCGCTCTCTTATCTGGCTCACTCTCATATCTGGCTTGCTCGCTTGCTCTCATATCTGGCTCGCTCGCTTGCTCTCTTGTCTGGCTCGCTCGCATATCTGGCTCGCTCGCTCTCACATCTGGCTGGCTTGCTTGCTCTCATATCTGGCTCGCCCGCTTGCTCTCATATCTGGCTCGCTCGCTCGCTCTCACATCTGGTTCGCTCTCTTATCTGGCTCGCTCGCTTGCTTTCTCTTCTGGCTCGCTCACATATCTGGCTCGCTCGCTCTCACATCTGGCTGGCTCGCTTGCTCTCATATCTGGCTCGCTCGCTCTCATATCTGGCTCGCTCGCTTGCTCTCTTGTCTTGCTCGCTCTCTTATCTTGCTCGATCGCTCTCATATCTGGCTGGCTCGCTTGCTCTCATATCTGGCTCGCTCGCTTACTCTCTTGTCTGGCTCGCTCTCTTATCTGGCTTGCTCGCTAGAATATCTGGCTCGCACGTTTGCTCTCTTGTCTGGCTTGCTCTCTTATCTGGCTTGCTCGCTCTCACATCTGGCTCGCTCGCTTGCTCTCAAATCTGGCTTGATCGCTTGCTCTCTCGTCTGGCTCGCTCTCTTATCTGGCTTGCTCGCTAGCATATCTGGCTCGCTCGCTTGCTCTCTTGTATGGCTTGCTCTCTTCTCTGGCTCGCTCGCTCTCATATCTGGCTCGCTCGCTTGCTCTCATGTCTGGCTCGCTCGCTCTCATATCTGGCTTTCTCGCTTGCTCTCTTGTCTGGTTCGCTCTCTTATCTGGCTCGCTCTCATATCTGGCTTGCTCGCTTGCTCTCATATCTGGCTTGTTTGCTTGCTCACTTGTCTGGCTCGCTTTCTTATCTGGCTCGCTCGCATATCTGGCTCACTCACTCTCACATCTGGCTGGCTCGCTTGCTCACATATCTGGCTCGCTCGCTTGCTCTCATATCTGGCTCGCTCGCTTGCTCTCTTGTCTGGCTCGCTCTCTTATCTGGTTCGCTCGCTCGCATATCTGGCTCGCTCTCATGTCTGGCTCGCTCGCTCTCATATCTGGCTTGCTCGCTTGCTCTCATATCTGGCTCGCTCGCTTGCTCTCATATCTGGCTTGCTCGCTTGCTTTCTTGTCTGGCTCGCTCTCTTATCTGGCTCGCTCGCTCTCTTATCTGGCTCGCTCGCTCTCATATCTGGCTCGCTCGCTTGCTCTCATGTCTGGCTCGCTCGCTCTCATATCTGGCTCGCTCGCTTGCTCTCATGTCAGGCTCGCTCGCTCTCATATCTGGCTTTCTCGCTTGCTCTCTTGTCTGGTTCGCTCTCTTATCTGGCTCGCTATCATATCTGGCTTGCTCGCTTGCTCTCATATCTGGCTCGCTCGCTTGCTCTCTTGTCTGGCTCGCTCTCTTGTCTGGCTCGCTTGCTCTCATATCTGGCTCGCTCGCTCGCTCCCATATCTGGCTTTCTCGCTTGCTCTCTTGTCTGGTTCGCTCTCTTATCTGTCTCGCTCTCATATCTGGATTGCTCGCTTGCTCTCATATCTGGCTCGCTCGCTTGCACTCATATCTGGCTCGCTCGCTTGCTCTCTTGTCTGGCTCGCTCTCTTATCTGGCTCACTCGCATATCTGGCTCGCTCGCTCTTAAATCTGGCTCGCTCGCTTGCTCTCATATCTGGCTAGATCGCTTGCTCTCTTGTCTTGCTCGCTCTCATATCTGGCTAGCTCGCTTGCTCTCATGTCAGGCTCGCTCGCTCTCATATCTGGCTTTCTCACTTGCTCTCTTGTCTGGTTTGCTCTCTTATCTGGCTTGCTATCATATCTGGCTTGCTCGCTTGCTCTCATATCTGGCTCACTCGCTTGCTCTCTTGTCTGGCTTGCTCTCTTATCTGGCTCGCTCGCATATCTGGCTCGCTCGCTCTTAAATCTGGCTCGCTTGCTCTCATATCTGGCTAGCTCGCTTGCTCTCTTGTCTTGCTCGTTCTATTATCTGGCTCGCTCGCTCTCATATCTGGCTGGCTCGCTTGCTCTCATATCTGGCTCACTCGCTTGCTCTCATATCTGGCTCGCTCGCTCTCATGTCTGGCTCGCTCTCATATCTGGATCACTCGCTTGCTCTCATATCTGGCTCGCTCGCTTGCTTAATTGTCTGTCTCGCTCTCTTATCTGCCTCGCTCTCTCTCACATCTGGCTTGCTCGCTTGCTCTCATATCTGGCTCGCTCGCTGCTCTCTTGTCTGGCTCGCTCTCTTATCTGGCTCGCTCGCATATCTTGCTCGCTCGCTCTCTCATCTGGCTCGCTTGCTCTCATATCTGGCTTGCTCGCTTGTCTCTCTTGTCTGGCTCGCTCTCTTATCTGGCTTGCTCGCTAGCATATCTGGCTCTCTCACTTGCTCTCTTGTCTGGCTTGCTCTCTTATCTGGCTCGCTCGCTCTCATATCTGACTTTCTCGCTTGCTCTCTTGTCTGGTTCGCTCTCTTATCTGGCTCGCTCTCACATCTGGCTTGCTCGCTTGCTCTCATATCTGGCTCGCTCGCTTGCTCTCTTGTCTGGCTTGCTCTCTTATCTGGCTCGCTGGCTCTCTTATCTGGCTCGCTCGCTTGCTCTCATGTCTGGCTCGCTCACTCTCATATCTGGCTTTCTCGCTTGCTCTCTTGTCTGGTTCGCTCTCTTATCTGGCTTGCTCTCATATCTGGCTTGCTCGCTTGCTCTCATATCTGGCTCGCTGGCTTGCTCTCTTGTCTGGCTCGCTCGCATATCTGGCTCGCTCGCTCTCACATCTGGCTGGCTTGCTTGCTCTAATATCTGGCTCGCTCGCTTGCTCTCATATCTCGCTCGCTTGCTCTCACATCTGGTTCGCTCTCTTATCTGGCTCGCTGGCATATCTGGCTCGCTCGCTCTCACATCTAGCTTGCTCGCTTGCTCTCATATCTGGCTCGCTCGCTTGCTCTCTTGTCTGGCTCGCTCTCTTATCTGGCTAGCTCTCATATCTGGCTGGCTCACTTGCTCTCATTTCTGGCTCGCTCGCTTGCTCTCATATCTGGCTCGCTTGCTCTCATATCTGGCTCTCTTGCTTGCTCTCTTGTCTGGCTCGCGCGCATATCTGGCTCGCTCGCTTGCTCTCGTATCTGGCTCGCTCGCTTGCTCTCTTGTCTTGCTCGCGCTCTTATCTGGCTTGCTCGCTAGAATATCTGGCTCGCACGCTTGCTCTCTTGTCTGGCTTGCTCTCTTATCTGGCTCGCTCGCTCTCATATCTGGCTCGCTCGCTTGCTCTCATGTCTGGCTCGCTCGCTCTCATATCTGGCTTTCTCGCTTGCTCTCTTGTCTGGCTCGCTCTCTTATCTGGCTCGCTCGCATATCTGGCTAGCTCGCTTGCTCTCTTGTCTTGCTCGCTCTCTTATCTGGCTCGCTCGCTCTCATATCTGGCTGGCTCGCTTGCTCTCATATCTGGCTCGCTCGCTTGCTCTCATATCTGGCTCGCTCGCTCTCATGTCTGGCTCGCTCTCATATCTGGATTGCTCGCTTGCTCTCATATCTGGCTCGCTCGCTTGCTTAATTGTCTGGCTCGCTCTCTTATCTGCCTCGCTCTCTCTCACATCTGGCTTGCTCGCTTGCTCTCATTTCTGGCTCGCTCGCTTGCTCTCATGTCTGGCTCGCTCGCTCTCATATCTGGCTTTCTCGCTTGCTCTCTTGTCTGGCTCGCTCTCTTATCTGGCTCGCTCGTATATCTGGCTAGCTCGCTTGCTCTCTTGTCTTGCTCGCTCTCTTATCTGGCTCGCTCTCATATCTGGCTGGCTCGCTTGCTCTCATATCTGGCTCGCTCGCTTGCTCTCATATCTGGCTCGCTCGCTCTCATGTCTGGCTCGCTCTCATTTCTGGATTGCTCGCTTGCTCTCATATCTGGCTCGCTCGCTTGCTTAATTGTCTGTCTCGCTCTCTTATCTGCCTCGCTCTCTCTCACATCTGGCTTGCTCTCATATCTGGCTCGCTCGCTTGCTCTCTTGTCTGGCTCGCTCTCTTATCTGGCTTGCTCGCTCTCATATCTGGCTGGCTCGCTTGCTCTCATATCTCGCTCGCTCGCTTGCTCTCTTGTCTTGCTCGCTCTCTTATTTGGCTCGCTCGCTCTCATATCTGGCTGGCTCGCTTGCTCTCATATCTGGCTCGCTTACTTGCTCTCTTGTCTGGCTCGCTCTCATATCTGGCTAGCTCGCTTGCTCTCTTGTCTTGCTCGCTCTCTTATCTGGCTCGCTCGCTCTCATATCTGGCTGGCTCGCTTGCTCTCATATCTGGCTCGCTCGCTTGCTCTCATATCTGGCTCGCTCGCTCTCATGTCTGGCTCGCTCTCATATCTGGATTGCTCGCTTGCTCTCATATCTGGCTCGCTCGCTTGCTTAATTGTCTGGCTCGCTCTCTTATCTGCCTCGCTCTCTCTCACATCTGGCTTGCTCGCTTGCTCTCATATCTGGCTCGCTCGCTTGCTCTCTTGTCTTGCTGGCTCTCTTATCTGGCTTGCTCGCTAGCATATCTGGCTCGCTCGCTTGCTCTCTTGTCTGGCTTGCTCTCTTATCTGTCTTGCTCTCACATCTGGCTCGCTTGCTTGCTCTGTATCTGGCTCGCTCGCTTGCTCTCCTGTCTGGCTCGCTCTCTTATCTGGCTTGCTCGCTAGCATTTCTGGCTCGCTCGCTTGCTCTCTTGTCTGGCTTGCTCTCTTATCTGGCTCGCTCGCTCTCATATCTGGCTCGCTCACTTGCTCTCATGTCTGTCTCGCTCGCTCTCATATCTGGCTTTCTTGCATGCTCTTTTGTCTGGTTCGCTCTCTTATCTGGCTCACTCTCATATCTGGCTTGCTCGCTTGCTCTCATATTTGGCTCGCTCGCTCTCATATCTGGCTCGCTCGCTTGCTCTCATGTCTGGCTCGCTCGCTCTCATATCTGGCTTGCTCGCTTGCTCTCATATCTGGCTCGCTCCCTTGCTCTCTTGTCTGGCTCGCTCTCTTATCTGGCTCGCTCGCATATCTGAATCGCTCGCTCTCACATCTGGCTGGCTCGCTTGCTCTCATATCTGGCTCGCTCGCTCTCTTATCTGTCTCGCTTTCATATCTGGCTTGCTCGCTTGCTCCCATATCTGGCTTACTCGTTTGCTCTCAAATCTGGCTCGCTCGATTGCTCTCATATCTGGCTAGTTCGCTTGCTCTTTTGTCTTGCTCGCTCTCTTATCTGGCTCGCTCTCATATCTGGCTGGCTCGCTTGCTCTCATATCTGGCTCGCTCGCTTGCTCTCATATCTGGCTCACTCGCTCTCATGTCTAGCTTGCTCTCATATCTGGATCGCTCGCTTGCTCTCATATCTGGCTCGCTCGCTTGCTTAGTTGTCTGTCTCGCTCTCTTATCTGCCTCACTTTCTCTCACATCTGGCTTGCTCGCTTGCTCTTATATCTGGCTTGCTCGCTGCTCTCTTGTCTGGCTCGCTCTCTTATCTGGCTCGCTCGCATATCTTGCTTTCTCGCTGTCATATCTGGCTCGGTCGCTTGCTCTCATATCTGGCTCGCTCACTTGCTCTTTTGTCTGGCTCGCTCTCTTATCTGGCTCGCTCGCATATCTGGCTCGCTTGCTCTCATATCTGGCTCGCTCGATTGCTCTCATGTCTGACTCGCTCGATCTCATATCTGGCTTTCTCACTTGCTCTCTTGTCTGGTTTGCTCTCTTATCTGGCTCGCTCTCATATCTGGCTTGCTCACTTGCTCTCATATCTGGCTCGCTCGCTTGCTCTCTTGTCTGGCTCGCTCTTTTATCTGGCTCACTCGCATATCTGGCTCGCTCGCTCTCACATCTGGCTGGCTCACTTGCTCTCATATCTGGCTCGCTCGCTCTCATATCTGGCTCGCTCGCTCTCTTGTCTGGTTCGCTCTCTTATCTGTCTCGCTCTCATATCTGGCTTGCTCGCTTGCTCTCATATCTGGCTCGCTCGCTTGCTCTCAAATCTGGCTCGCTCGCTTGCTCTCATATCTGGCTAGCTTGCTTGCTCTCTTGTCTTGCTCGCTCTCTTATCTGGCTCTCTCGCTCTCATATCTGGCTGGCTTGCTTGCTCTCATATCTGGCTCGCTTGCTTGCTCTCATATCTGGCTCGCTCGCTCTCATGTCTGGCTCGCTCGCTCTCATGTCTGGCTCGCTCTCATATGTGGATCGCTCGCTTGCTTAATTGTCTGTCTCGCTCTCTTATCTGCCTCGCTCTCTCTCACATCTGGTTTGCTCGCTTGCTCTCATATCTGGCTCGCTCGCTGCTCTCTTGTCTGGCTCGCTCTCTTATCTGGCTCGCTCGCATATCTTGCTCGCTCACTCTCACATCTGGTTCGCTCGCTTGCTCTTATATCTGGCTCGCTCGCTTGCTCTCTTGTCTGGCTCGCTCTCTTATCTGGCTTGCTCGCTAGCATATCTGGCTCGCTCGCTTGCTCTCTTGTCTGGCTTGCTCTCTTATCTGTCTCGCTCTCACATCTGGCTCGCTCGCTTGCTCTCATATCTGGCTCGCTCGCTTGCTCTCTTGTCTGGCTCGCTCTCTTATCTGGCTTGCTCGCTAGCATATCTGGCTCGCTCGCTTGCTCTCTTGTCTGGCTTGCTCTCTTATCTGGCTCGCTGGCTCTCTTATCTGGCTCGCTCGCTTGCTCTCATGTCTGGCTCGCTCACTCTCATATCTGGCTTTCTCGCTTGCTCTCTTGTCTGGTTCGCTCTCTTATCTGGCTCACTCTCATATCTGGCTTGCTCGCTTGCTCTCATATCTGGCTCGCTCGCTTGCTCTCTTGTCTGGCTCGCTCGCATATCTGGCTCGCTCGCTCTCACATCTGGCTGGCTTGCTTGCTCTCATATCTGGCTCGCCCGCTTGCTCTCATATCTGGCTCGCTCGCTCGCTCTCACATCTGGTTCGCTCTCTTATCTGGCTCGCTCGCTTGCTTTCTTGTCTGGCTCGCTCACATATCTGGCTCGCTCGCTCTCACATCTGGCTGGCTCGCTTGCTCTCATATCTGGCTCGCTCGCTCTCATATCTGGCTCGCTCGCTTGCTCTCTTGTCTTGCTCGCTCTCTTATCTGGCTCGATCGCTCTCATATCTGGCTGGCTCGCTTGCTCTCATATCTGGCTCGCTCGCTTGCTCTCTTGTCTGGCTCGCTCTCTTATCTGGCTTGCTCGCTAGAATATCTGGCTCGCACGCTTGCTCTCTTGTCTGGCTTGCTCTCTTATCTGGCTTGCTCGCTCTCACATCTGGCTCGCTCGCTTGCTCTCAAATCTGGCTTGATCGCTTGCTCTCTCGTCTGGCTCGCTCTCTTATCTGGCTTGCTCGCTAGCATATCTGGCTCGCTCGCTTGCTCTCTTGTATGGCTTGCTCTCTTCTCTGGCTCGCTCGCTCTCATATCTGGCTCGCTCGCTTGCTCTCATGTCTGGCTCGCTCGCTCTCATATCTGGCTTTCTCGCTTGCTCTCTTGTCTGGTTCGCTCTCTTATCTGGCTCGCTCTCACATCTGGCTGGCTCGCTTGCTCTCATATCTGGCTCGCTCGCTTGCTCTCATATCTGGCTCGCTCGCTTGCTCTCTTGTCTGGCTCGCTCTCTTATCTGGCTCGCTCGCTCGCATATCTGGCTCGCTCTCATGTCTGGCTCGCTCGCTCTCATATCTGGCTTGCTCGCTTGCTCTCATATCTGGCTCGCTCGCTTGCTCTCATATCTGGCTTGCTCGCTTGCTTTCTTGTCTGGCTCGCTCTCTTATCTGGCTCGCTCGCTCTCATATCTGGCTCGCTTGCTTGCTCTCATGTCTGGCTCGCTCGCTCTCATATCTGGCTCGCTCGCTTGCTCTCATGTCAGGCTCGCTCGCTCTCATATCTGGCTTTCTCGCTTGCTCTCTTGTCTGGTTCGCTCTCTTATCTGGCTCGCTATCATATCTGGCTTGCTCGCTTGCTCTCATATCTGGCTCGCTCGCTTGCTCTCTTGTCTGGCTCGCTCTCTTGTCTGGCTCGCTCGCTCTCATATCTGGCTCGCTCGCTCGCTCCCATATCTGGCTTTCTCGCTTGCTCTCTTGTCTGGTTCGCTCTCTTATCTGTCTCGCTCTCATATTTGGATTGCTCGCTTGCTCTCATATCTGGCTCGCTCGCTTGCTCTCATGTCTGGCTCGCTCGCTCTCATATCTGGCTTTCTCGCTTGCTCTCTTGTCTGGCTCGCTCTCTTATCTGGCTCGCTCGCATATCTGGCTAGCTCGCTTGCTCTCTTGTCTTGTTCGCTCTCTTATCTGGCTCGCTCGCTCTCATATCTGGCTTGCTCGCTTGCTCTCATATCTGGCTCATTCGCTTGCTCTCTTGTCTGGCTCGCTTTCTTATCTGGCTCGCTCGCATATCTGGCTCACTCGCTCTCACATCTGGCTGGCTCGCTTGCTCTCATATCTGGCTCGCTCGCTTGCTCTCATATCTGGCTCGCTCGCTTGCTCTCTTGTCTGGCTCGCTCTCTTATCTGGCTCGCTCGCTCGCATATCTGGCTTGCTCTCATGTCTGGCTCGCTCGCTCTCATATCTGGCTTGCTCGCTTGCTCTCATATCTGGCTCGCTCGCTTGCTCTCATATCTGGCTTGCTCGCTTGCTTTCTTGTCTGGCTCGCTCTCTTATCTGGCTCGCTCGCTCTCTTATCTGGCTCGCTCGCTCTCATATCTGGCTCGCTCGCTTGCTCTCATGTCTGGCTCGCTCGCTCTCATATCTGGCTCGCTCGCTTGCTCTCATGTCAGGCTCGCTCGCTCTCATATCTGGCTTTCTCGCTTGCTCTCTTGTCTGGATTGCTCTCTTATCTGGCTCGCTATCATATCTGGCTCGCTCGCTTGCTCTCTTGTCTTGCTCGCTCTCTTATCTGGCTCGCTCGCTCTCATATCTGGCTGGCTCGCTTGCTCTCATATCTGGCTCGCTCGCTTGCTCTCTTGTCTGGCTCGCTCTCTTATCTGGCTTGCTCGCTAGAATATCTGGCTCGCACGCTTGCTCTCTTGTCTGGCTTGCTCTCTTATCTGGCTTGCTCGCTCTCAAATCTGGCTGGCTCGCTTGCTCTCATTTCTGGCTGGCTCGCTTGCACTCATTTCTGGCTCGCTCGCTTGCTCTCATATCTGGCTTGCTAGCTTGCTCTCATATCTGGCTCGCTCGCTTGCTCTCTTGTCTTGCTCGCTCTCTTATCTGGCTCGCTCGCTCTCATATCTGGCTGGCTCGCTTGCTCTCATATCTGGCTCGTTTGCTCTCATATCTGGCTCGCTCGCTCTCATGTCTTGCTCGCTCTCATATCTGGATCGCTCGCTTGCTCTCATATCTGGCTTGCTCGCTTGCTTAATTGTCTGTCTCGCTCTCTTATCTGCCTCGCTCTCTCTCACATCTGGCTTGCTCGCTTGCTCTCATATCTGGCTCGCTCGCTGCTCTCTTGTCTGGCTCGCTCTCTTATCTGGCTCGCTCGCATATCTTGCTCGCTCGCTCTCTCATCTGGCTCGCTTGCTCTCATAGCTGGCTTGCTCGCTTGCTCTCTTGTCTGGCTCGCTCTCTTATCTGGCTTGCTCGCTAGCATATCTGGCTCTCTCACTTGCTCTCTTGTCTGGCTTGCTCTCTTATCTGGCTCGCTCGCTCTCATATCTGACTTTCTCGCTTGCTCTCTTGTCTGGTTCGCTCTCTTATCTGGCTCGCTCTCACATCTGGCTTGCTCGCTTGCTCTCATATCTGGCTCGCTCGCTTGCTCTCTTGTCTGGCTTGCTCTCTTATCTGGCTTGCTGGCTCTCTTATCTGGCTCGCTCGCTTGCTCTCATGTCTGGCTCGCTCACTCTCATATCTGGCTTTCTCGCTTGCTCTTTTGTCTGGTTCGCTCTCTTATCTGGCTTGCTCTCATATCTGGCTTGCTCGCTTGCTCTCATATCTGGCTCGCTGGCTTGCTCTCTTGTCTGGCTCGCTCGCATATCTGGCTCGCTCGCTCTCACATCTGGCTGGCTTGCTTGCTCTAATATCTGGCTCGCTCGCTTGCTCTCATATCTGGCTCGCTCACTCTCACATCTGGTTCGCTCTCTTATCTGGCTCGCTGGCATATCTGGCTCGCTCGCTCTCACATCTAGCTTGCTCGCTTGCTCTCATATCTGGCTCGCCCGCTTGCTCTCTTGTCTAGCTCGCTCTCTTATCTGGCTAGCTCTCATATCTGGCTGGCTCACTTGCTCTCATTTCTGGCTCGCTCGCTTGCTCTCATATCTGGCTCGCTCGCTTGCTCTCATATCTGGCTCTCTTGCTTGCTCTCTTGTCTGGCTCGCTCGCATATCTGGCTCGCTCGCTTGCTCTCATATCTGGCTCGCTCGCTTGCTCTCTTGTCTGGCTCGCTCTCTTATCTGGCTTGCTCGCTAGAATATTTGGCTCGCATGCTTGCTCTCTTGTCTGGCTTGCTCTCTTATCTGGCTCGCTCGCTCTCATATCTGGCTCGCTCGCTTGCTCTTATGTCTGGCTCGCTCGCTCTCATATCTGGCTTTCTCGCTTGCTCTCTTGTCTGGCTCGCTCTCTTATCTGGCTCGCTCGCATATCTGGCTAGCTCGCTTGCTCTCTTGTCTTGCTCGCTCTCTTATCTGGCTCGCTCGCTCTCATATCTGGCTGGCTCGCTTGCTCTCATATCTGGCTCGCTCGCTTGCTCTCATATCTGGCTCGCTCGCTCTCATGTCTGGCTCGCTCTCATATCTGGATTGCTCGCTTGCTCTCATATCTGGCTCGCTCGCTTGCTTAATTGTCTGGCTCGCTCTCTTATCTGCCTCGCTCTCTCTCACATCTGGCTTGCTCGCTTGCTCTCATTTCTGGCTCGCTCGCTTGCTCTCATGTCTGGCTCGCTCGCTCTCATATCTGGCTTTCTCGCTTGCTCTCTTGTCTGGCTCGCTCTCTTATCTGGCTCGCTCGCATATCTGGCTAGCTCGCTTGCTCTCTTGTCTTGCTCGCTCTCTTATCTGGCTCGCTCGCTCTCATATCTGGCTGGCTCGCTTGCTCTCATATCTGGCTCGCTCGCTTGCTCTCATATCTGGCTCGCTCGCTCTCATGTCTGGCTCGCTCTCATTTCTGGATTGCTCGCTTGCTCTCATATCTGGCTCGCTCGCTTGCTTAATTGTCTGTCTCGCTCTCTTATCTGCCTCGCTCTCTCTCACATCTGGCTTGCTCTCATATCTGGCTCGCTCGCTTGCTCTTTTGTCTGGCTCGCTCTCTTATCTGGCTTGCTCGCTCTCATATCTGGCTGGCTCGCTTGCTCTCATATCTCGCTCGCTCGCTTGCTCTCTTGGCTTGCTCGCTCTCTTATTTGGCTCGCTCGCTCTCATATCTGGCTGGCTCGCTTGCTCTCATATCTGGCTCGCTTACTTGCTCTCTTGTCTGGCTCGCTCTCATATCTGGCTAGCTCGCTTGCTCTCTTGTCTTGCTCGCTCTCTTATCTGGCTCGCTCGCTCTCATATCTGGCTGGCTCGCTTGCTCTCATATATGGCTCGCTCGCTTGCTCTCATATCTGGCTCGCTCGCTCTCATGTCTGGCTCGCTCTCATATCTGGATTGCTCGCTTGCTCTCATATCTGGCTCGCTCGCTTGCTTAATTGTCTGGCTCGCTCTCTTATCTGCCTCGCTCTCTCTCACATCTGGCTTGCTCGCTTGCTCTCATATCTGGCTCGCTCGCTTGCTCTCTTGTCTGGCTGGCTCTCTTATCTGGCTTGCTCGCTAGCATATCTGGCTCGCTCGCTTGCTCTCTTGTCTGGCTTGCTCTCTTATCTGTCTCGCTCTCACATCTGGCTCGCTTGCTTGCTCTGTATCTGGCTCGCTCGCTTGCTCTCCTGTCTGGCTCGCTCTCTTATCTGGCTTGCTCGCTAGCATTTCTGTCTCGCTTGCTCTCTTGTCTGGCTTGCTCTCTTATCTGGCTCGCTCGCTCTCATATCTGGCTCGCTCACTTGCTCTCATGTCTGTCTCGCTCGCTCTCATATCTGGCTTTCTTGCATGCTCTTTTGTCTGGTTCACTCTCTTATCTGGCTCACTCTCATATCTGGCTTGCTCGCTTGCTCTCATATTTGGCTCGCTCGCTCTCATATCTAGCTCGCTCGCTTGCTCTCATGTCTGGCTCGCTCGCTCTCATATCTGGCTTGCTCGCTTGCTCTCATATCTGGCTCGCTCGCTTGCTCTCTTGTCTGGCTCGCTCTCTTATCTGGCTCGCTCGCATATCTGAATCGCTTGCTCTCACATCTGGCTGGCTCGCTTGCTCTCATATCTGGCTCGCTCGCTCTCTTATCTGTCTCGCTTTCATATCTGGCTTGCTCGCTTGCTCCCATATCTGGCTTACTCGCTTGCACTCAAATCTGGCTCGCTCGATTGCTCTCATATCTGGCTAGCTCGCTTGCTCTCTTGTCTTGCTCGCTCTCTTATCTGGCTTGCTCGCTCTCATATCTGGCTGGCTCGCTTGCTCTCATATCTGGCTCGCTCGCTTGCTCTCATATCTGGCTCGCTCGCTCTCATGTCTAGCTTGCTCTCATATCTGGATCGCTCGCTTGCTCTCATATCTGGCTCGCTCGCTTGCTTAGTTGTCTGTCTCGCTCTCTTATCTGCCTCACTTTCTCTCACATCTGGCTTGCTCGCTTGCTCTTATATCTGGCTTGCTCGCTGCTCTCTTGTCTGGCTCGCTCTCTTATCTGGCTCGCTCGCATATCTTGCTTGCTCGCTGTCATATCTGGCTCGGTCGCTTGCTCTCATATCTGGCTCGCTCACTTGCTCTTTTGTCTGGCTCGCTCTCTTATCTGGCTTGCTCGCTAGCATATCTGGCTCGCTCGCTTGCTCTCTTGTCTGGCTTTCTCTCTTATCTGTCTCGCTCTCACATCTGGCTCGCTCGCTTGCTCTATATCTGGCTCGCTCGCTTGCTCTCTTGTCTGGCTTGCTCTCTTATCTGGCTTGCTCGCTAGCATATCTGGCTCGCTCGCTTGCTCTCTTGTCTGGCTTGCTCTCTTATCTGGCTCGCTCGCTCTCATATCTGGCTCGCTCACTTGCTCTCATGTCTGGCTCGCTCGCTCTCATTTCTGGCTTTCCCGCTTGCTCACTTGTCTGGTTCGCTTTCTTATCTGGCTCACTCTCATATCTGGCTTGCTCGCTTGCTCTCATATCTGGCTCGCTCGCTTGCTCTCTTGTCTGGCTCGCTCTCTTATCTGGCTCGCTCGCATATCTGGCTCGCTTGCTCTCATATCTGGCTCGCTCGATTGCTCTCATGTCTGACTCGCTCGATCTCATATCTGGCTTTCTCACTTGCTCTCTTGTCTGGTTTGCTCTCTTATCTGGCTCGCTCTCATATCTGGCTTGCTCACTTGCTCTCATATCTGGCTCGCTCGCTTGCTCTCTTGTCTGGCTCGCTCTTTTATCTGGCTCACTCGCATATCTGGCTCGCTCGCTCTCACATCTGGCTGGCTCACTTGCTCTCATATCTGGCTCGCTCGCTCTCATATCTGGCTCGCTCGCTCTCTTGTCTGGTTCGCTCTCTTATCTGTCTCGCTCTCATATCTGGCTTGCTCGCTTGCTCTCATATCTGGCTCGCTCGCTTGCTCTCAAATCTGGCTCGCTCGCTTGCTCTCATATCTGGCTAGCTTGCTTGCTCTCTTGTCTTGCTCGCTCTCTTATCTGGCTCTCTCGCTCTCATATCTGGCTGGCTTGCTCTCATATCTGGCTCGCTTGCTTGCTCTCATATCTGGCTCGCTCGCTCTCATGTCTGGCTCGCTCGCTCTCATGTCTGGCTCGCTCTCATATGTGGATCGCTCGCTTGCTTAATTGTCTGTCTCGCTCTCTTCTCTGCCTCGCTCTCTCTCACATCTGGTTTGCTCGCTTGCTCTCATATCTGGCTCGCTCGCTGCTCTCTTGTCTGGCTCGCTCTCTTATCTGGCTCGCTCGCATATCTTGCTCGCTCACTCTCACATCTGGTTCGCTCGCTTGCTCTTATATCTGGCTCGCTCGCTTGCTCTCTTGTCTGGCTCGCTCTCTTATCTGGCTTGCTCGCTAGCATATCTGGCTCGCTCGCTTGCTCTCTTGTCTGGCTTGCTCTCTTATCTGTCTCGCTCTCAGTTCTGGCTCGCTCGCTTGCTCTCATATCTGGCTCGCTCGCTTGCTCTCTTGTCTGGCTCGCTCTCTTATCTGGCTTGCTCGCTAGCATATCTGGCTCGCTCGCTTGCTCTCTTGTCTGGCTTGCTCTCTTATCTGGCTCGCTGGCTCTCTTATCTGGCTCGGTCGCTTGCTCTCATGTCTGGCTCGCTCACTCTCATATCTGGCTTTCTCGCTTGCTCTCTTGTCTGGTTCGCTCTCTTATCTGGCTCACTCTCATATCTGGCTTGCTCGCTTGCTCTCATATCTGGCTCGCTCGCTTGCTCTCTTGTCTGGCTCGCTCGCATATCTGGCTCGCTCGCTCTCACATTTGGCTGGCTTGCTTGCTCTCATATCTGGCTCGCCCGCTTGCTCTCATATCTGGCTCGCTCTCACATCTGGTTCGCTCTCTTATCTGGCTTGCTCGCTTGCTTTCTTGTCTGGCTCGCTCACATATCTGGCTCGCTCGCTCTCACATCTGGCTGGCTCGCTTGCTCTCATATCTGACTCGCTCGCTCTCATATCTGGCTCGCTCGCTTGCTCTCTTGTATGCCTCGCTCTCTTATCTGGCTCGATCGCTCTCATATCTGGCTGGCTCGCTTGCTCTCATATCTGGCTCGCTCGCTTACTCTCTTGTCTGGCTCGCTCTCTTATCTGGCTTGCTCGCTAGAATATCTGGCTCGCACGCTTGCTCTCTTGTCTGGCTTGCTCTCTTATTTGGCTTGCTCGCTCTCACATCTGGCTCGCTCGCTTGCTCTCAAATCTGGCTTGATCGCTTGCTCTCTCGTCTGGCTCGCTCTCTTATCTGGCTTGCTCGCTAGCATATCTGGCTCGCTCGCTTGCTCTCTTGTATGGCTTGCTCTCTTCTCTGGCTCGCTCGCTCTCATATCTGGCTCGCTCGCTTGCTCTCATGTCTGGCTCGCTCGCTCTCATATCTGGCTTTCTCGCTTGCTCTCTTGTCTGGTTCGCTCTCTTATCTGGCTCGCTCTCATATCTGGCTTGCTCGCTTGCTCTCATATCTGGCTCGTTCGCTTGCTCTCTTGTCTGGCTCGCTTTCTTATCTGGCTCGCTCGCATATCTGGCTCACTCGCTCTCACATCTGGCTGGCTCGCTTGCTCTCATATCTGGCTCGCTCGCTTGCTCTCATATCTGGCTCGCTCGCTTGCTCTCTTGTCTGGCTCGCTCTCTTATCTGGCTCGCTCGCTCGCATATCTGGCTCGCTCTCATGTCTGGCTCGCTCGCTCTCATATCTGGCTTGCTCGCTTGCTCTCATATCTGGCTCGCTCGCTTGCTCTCATATCTGGCTTGCTCGCTTGCTTTCTTGTCTGGCTCGCTCTCTTATCTGGCTCGCTCGCTCTCTTATCTGGCTCGCTCGCTTGCTCTCATGTCTGGCTCACTCGCTCTCATATCTGGCTCGCTCGCTTGCTCTCATGTCAGGCTCGCTCGCTCTCATATCTGGCTTTCTCGCTTGCTCTCTTGTCTGGTTCGCTCTCTTATCTGGCTCGCTATCATATCTGGCTCGCTCGCTTGCTCTCTTGTCTTGCTCGCTCTCTTTTCTGGCTCGATCGCTCTCATATCTGGCTGGCTCGCTTGCTCTCATATCTGGCTCGCTCGCTTGCTCTCTTGTCTGGCTCGCTCTCTTATCTGGCTTGCTCGCTAGAATATCTGGCTCGCACCCTTGCTCTCTTGTCTGGCTTGCTCTCTTATCTGGCTTGCTCGCTCTCACATCTGGCTGGCTCGCTTGCTCTCATTTCTGGCTGGCTCGCTTGCACTCATTTCTGGCTCGCTCGCTTGCTCTCATATCTGGCTCGCTAGCTTGCTCTCATATCTGGCTCGCTCGCTTGCTCTCTTGTCTTGCTCGCTCTCTTATCTGGCTCGCTCGCTCTCATATCTGGCTGGCTCGCTTGCTCTCATATCTGGCTCGTTTGCTCTCATATCTGGCTCGCTCGCTCTCATGTCTTGCTCGCTCTCATATCTGGATCGCTCGCTTGCTCTCATATCTGGCTTGCTCGCTTGCTTAATTGTCTGTCTCGCTCTCTTATCTGCCTCGCTCTCTCTCACATCTGGCTTGCTCGCTTGCTCTCATATCTGGCTCGCTCGCTGCTCTCTTGTCTGGCTCGCTCTCTTATCTGGCTCGCTCGCATATCTTGCTCGCTCGCTCTCTCATCTGGCTCGCTTGCTCTCATATCTGGCTTGCTCGCTTGCTCTCTTGTCTGGCTCGCTCTCTTATCTGGCTTGCTCGCTAGCATATCTGGCTCTCTCACTTGCTCTCTTGTCTGGCTTGCTCTCTTATCTGGCTCGCTCGCTCTCATATCTGACTTTCTCGCTTGCTCTCTTGTCTGGTTCGCTCTCTTATCTGGCTCGCTCTCACATCTGGCTTGCTCGCTTGCTCTCATATCTGGCTCGCTCGCTTGCTCTCTTGTCTGGCTTGCTCTCTTATCTGGCTTGCTGGCTCTCTTATCTGGCTCGCTCGCTTGCTCTCATGTCTGGCTCGCTCACTCTCATATCTGGCTTTCTCGCTTGCTCTCTTGTCTGGTTCGCTCTCTTATCTGGCTTGCTCTCATATCTGGCTTGCTCGCTTGCTCTCATATCTGGCTCGCTGGCTTGCTCTCTTGTCTGGCTCGCTCGCATATCTGGCTCGCTCGCTCTCACATCTGGCTGGCTTGCTTGCTCTAATATCTGGCTCGCTCGCTTGCTCTCATATCTGGCTCGCTCACTCTCACATCTGGTTCGCTCTCTTATCTGGCTCGCTGGCATATCTGGCTCGCTCGCTCTCACATCTAGCTTGCTCGCTTGCTCTCATATCTGGCTCGCTCGCTTGCTCTCTTGTCTGGCTCGCTCTCTTATCTGGCTAGCTCTCATATCTGGCTGGCTCACTTGCTCTCATTTCTGGCTCGCTCGCTTGCTCTCATATCTGGCTCGCTCGCTTGCTCTCATATCTGGCTCTCTTGCTTGCTCTCTTGTCTGGCTCGCTCGCATATCTGGCTCGCTCGCTTGCTCTCATATCTGGCTCGCTCGCTTGCTCTCTTGTCTGGCTCGCTCTCTTATCTGGCTTGCTCGCTAGAATATCTGGCTCGCACGCTTGCTCTCTTGTCTGGCTTGCTCTCTTATCTGGCTCGCTCGCTCTCATATCTGGCTCGCTCGCTTGCTCTCATGTCTGGCTCGCTCGCTCTCATATCTGGCTTTCTCGCTTGCTCTCTTGTCTGGCTCGCTCTCTTATCTGGCTCGCTCGCATATCTGGCTAGCTCGCTTGCTCTCTTGTCTTGCTCGCTCTCTTATCTGGCTCGCTCGCTCTCATATTTGGCTGGCTCGCTTGCTCTTATATCTGGCTCGCTCGCTTGCTCTCATATCTGGCTCGCTCGCTCTCATGTCTGGCTCGCTCTCATATCTGGATTGCTCGCTTGCTCTCATATCTGGCTCGCTCGCTTGCTTAATTGTCTGGCTCGCTCTCTTATCTGCCTCGCTCTCTCTCACATCTGGCTTGCTCGCTTGCTCTCATTTCTGGCTCGCTCGCTTGCTCTCATGTCTGGCTCGCTCGCTCTCTATCTGGCTTTCTCGCTTGCTCTCTTGTCTGGCTCGCTCTCTTATCTGGCTCGCTCGCATATCTGGCTAGCTCGCTTGCTCTCTTGTCTTGCTCGCTCTCTTATCTGGCTCGCTCGCTCTCATATCTGGCTGGCTCGCTTGCTCTCATATCTGGCTCGCTCGCTTGCTTTCATATCTGGCTCGCTCGCTCTCATGTCTGGCTCGCTCTCATTTCTGGATTGCTCGCTTGCTCTCATATCTGGCTCGCTCGCTTGCTTAATTGTCTGTCTCGCTCTCTTATCTGCCTCGCTCTCTCTCACATCTGGCTTGCTCTCATATCTGGCTCGCTCGCTTGCTCTCTTGTCTGGCTCGCTCTCTTATCTGGCTTGCTCGCTCTCATATCTGGCTGGCTCGCTTGCTCTCATATCTCGGTCGCTCGCTTGCTCTCTTGGCTTGCTCGCTCTCTTATTTGGCTCGCTCGCTCTCATATCTGGCTGGCTCGCTTGCTCTCATATCTGGCTCGCTTACTTGCTCTCTTGTCTGGCTCGCTCTCATATCTGGCTAGCTCGCTTGCTCTCTTGTCTTGCTCGCTCTCTTATCTGGCTCGCTCGCTCTCATATCTGGCTGGCTCGCTTGCTCTCATATCTGGCTCGCTCGCTTGCTCTCATATCTGGCTCGCTCGCTCTCATGTCTGGCTCGCTCTCATATCTGGCTCGCTCGCTTGCTTAATTGTCTGGCTCGCTCTCTTATCTGCCTCGCTCTCTCTCACATCTGGCTTGCTCGCTTGCTCTCATATCTGGCTCGCTCGCTTGCTCTCTTGTCTGGCTGGCTCTCTTATCTGGCTTGCTCGCTAGCATATCTGGCTCGCTCGCTTGCTCTCTTGTCTGGCTTGCTCTCTTATTTGTCTCGCTCTCACATCTGGCTCGCTTGCTTGCTCTGTATCTGGCTCGCTCGCTTGCTCTCCTGTCTGGCTCGCTCTCTTATCTGGCTTGCTCCTAGCATTTCTGTCTCGCTTGCTCTCTTGTCTGGCTTGCTCTCTTATCTGGCTCGCTCGCTCTCATATCTGGCTCGCTCACTTGCTCTCATGTCTGTCTCGCTTGCTCTCATATCTGGCTTTCTTGCATGCTCTTTTGTCTGGTTCGCTCTCTTATCTGGCTCACTCTCATATCTGGCTTGCTCGCTTGCTCTCATATTTGGCTCGCTCGCTCTCATATCTAGCTCGCTCGCTTGCTCTCATGTCTGGCTCGCTCGCTCTCATATCTGGCTTGCTCGCTTGCTCTCATATCTGGCTCGCTCGCTTGCTCTCTTGTCTGGCTCGCTCTCTTATCTGGCTCGCTCGCATATCTGAATCGCTCGCTCTCACATCTGGCTGGCTCGCTTGCTCTCATATCTGGCTCGCTCGCTCTCTTATCTGTCTCGCTTTCATATCTGGCTTGCTCGCTTGCTCCCATATCTGGCTTACTCGCTTGCTCTCAAATCTGGCTCGCTCGATTGCTCTCATATCTGGCTAGCTCGCTTGCTCTCTTGTCTTGCTCGCTCTCTTATCTGGCTTGCTCGCTCTCATATCTGGCTGGCTCGCTTGCTCTCATATCTGGCTCGCTCGCTTGCTCTCATATCTGGCTCGCTCGCTCTCATGTCTAGCTTGCTCTCATATCTGGATCGCTCGCTTGCTCTCATATCTGGCTCGCTCGCTTGCTTAGATGTCTGTCTCGCTCTCTTATCTGCCTCACTTTCTCTCACATCTGGCTTGCTCGCTTGCTCTTATATCTGGCTTGCTCGCTGCTCTCTTGTCTGGCTCGCTCTCTTATCTGGCTCGCTCGCATATCTTGCTTGCTCGCTGTCATATCTGGCTCGGTCGCTTGCTCTCATATCTGGCTCGCTCACTTGTTCTTTTGTCTGGCTCGCTCTCTTATCTGGCTTGCTCGCTAGCATATCTGGCTCGCTCGCTTGCTCTCTTGTCTGGCTTTCTCTCTTATCTGTCTCGCTCTCACATCTGGCTCGCTCGCTTGCTCTATATCTGGCTCGCTCGCTTGCTCTCTTGTCTGGCTTGCTCTCTTATCTGGCTTGCTCGCTAGCATATCTGGCTCGCTCGCTTGCTCTCTTGTCTGGCTTGCTCTCTTATCTGGCTCGCTCGCTCTCATATCTGGCTCGCTCACTTGCTCTCATGTCTGGCTCGCTCGCTCTCATTTCTGGCTTTCCCGCTTGCTCACTTGTCTGGTTCGCTTTCTTATCTGGCTCACTCTCATATCTGGCTTGCTCGCTTGCTCTCATATCTGGCTCGCTCGCTTGCTCTCTTGTCTGGCTCGCTCTCTTATCTGGCTCGCTCGCATATCTGGCTCGCTTGCTCTCATATCTGGCTCGCTCGATTGCTCTCATGTCTGACTCGCTCGATCTCATATCTGGCTTTCTCACTTGCTCTCTTGTCTGGTTTGCTCTCTTATCTGGCTCGCTCTCATATCTGGCTTGCTCACTTGCTCTCATATCTGGCTCGCTCGCTTGCTCTCTTGTCTGGCTCGCTCTTTTATCTGGCTCACTCGCATATCTGGCTCGCTCGCTCTCACATCTGGCTGGCTCACTTGCTCTCATATCTGGCTCGCTCGCTCTCATATCTGGCTCGCTCGCTCTCTTGTCTGGTTCGCTCTCTTATCTGTCTCGCTCTCATATCTGGCTTGCTCGCTTGCTCTCATATCTGGCTCGCTCGCTTGCTCTCAAATCTGGCTCGCTCGCTTGCTCTCATATCTGGCTAGCTTGCTTGCTCTCTTGTCTTGCTCGCTCTCTTATCTGGCTCTCTCGCTCTCATATCTGGCTGGCTTGCTCTCATATCTGGCTCGCTTGCTTGCTCTCATATCTGGCTCGCTCGCTCTCATGTCTGGCTCGCTCGCTCTCATGTCTGGCTCGCTCTCATATGTGGATCGCTCGCTTGCTTAATTGTCTGTCTCGCTCTCTTATCTGCCTCGCTCTCTCTCACATCTGGTTTGCTCGCTTGCTCTCATATCTGGCTCGCTCGCTGCTCTCTTGTCTGGCTCGCTCTCTTATCTGGCTCGCTCGCATATCTTGCTCGCTCACTCTCACATCTGGTTCGCTCGCTTGCTCTTATATCTGGCTCGCTCGCTTGCTCTCTTGTCTGGCTCGCTCTCTTATCTGGCTTGCTCGCTAGCATATCTGGCTCGCTCGCTTGCTCTCTTGTCTGGCTTGCTCTCTTATCTGTCTCGCTCTCACATCTGGCTCGCTCGCTTGCTCTCATATCTGGCTCGCTCGCTTGCTCTCTTGTCTGGCTCGCTCTCTTATCTGGCTTGCTCGCTAGCATATCTGGCTCGCTCGCTTGCTCTCTTGTCTGGCTTGCTCTCTTATCTGGCTCGCTGGCTCTCTTATCTGGCTCGGTCGCTTGCTCTCATGTCTGGCTCGCTCACTCTCATATCTGGCTTTCTCGCTTGCTCTCTTGTCTGGTTCACTCTCTTATCTGGCTCACTCTCATATCTGGCTTGCTCGCTTGCTCTCATATCTGGCTCGCTCGCTTGCTCTCTTGTCTGGCTCGCTCGCATATCTGGCTCGCTCGCTCTCACATCTGGCTGGCTTGCTTGCTCTCATATCTGGCTCGCCCGCTTGCTCTCATATCTGGCTCGCTCGCTCGCTCTCACATCTGGTTCGCTCTCTTATCTGGCTCGCTCGCTTGCTTTCTTGTCTGGCTCGCTCACATATCTGGCTCGCTCGCTCTCACATCTGGCTGGCTCGCTTGCTCTCATATCTGGCTCGCTCGCTCTCATATCTGGCTCGCTCGCTTGCTCTTTTGTCTTGCTCGCTGTCTTATCTGGCTCGATCGCTCTCATATCTGGCTGGCTCGCTTGCTCTCATATCTGGCTCGCTCGCTTGCTCTCTTGTCTGGCTCGCTCTCTTATCTGGCTTGCTCGCTAGAATATCTGGCTCGCACGCTTGCTCTCTTGTCTGGCTTGCTCTCTTATCTGGCTTGCTCGCTCTCACATCTGGCTCGCTCGCTTGCTCTCAAATCTGGCTTGATCGCTTGCTCTCTCGTCTGGCTCGCTCTCTTATCTGGCTTGCTCGCTAGCATATCTGGCTCGCTCGCTTGCTCTCTTGTATGGCTTGCTCTCTTCTCTGGCTCGCTCGCTCTCATATCTGGCTCGCTCGCTTGCTCTCATGTCTGGCTCGCTCGCTCTCATATCTGGCTTTCTCGCTTGCTCTCTTGTCTGGTTCGCTCTCTTATCTGGCTCGCTCTCACATCTGGCTGGCTCGCTTGCTCTCATATCTGGCTCGCTCGCTTGCTCTCATATCTGGCTCGCTCGCTTGCTCTCTTGTCTGGCTCGCTCTCTTATCTGGCTCGCTCGCTCGCATATCTGGCTCGCTCTCATGTCTGGCTCGCTCGCTCTCATATCTGGCTTGCTCGCTTGCTCTCATATCTGGCTCGCTCGCTTGCTCTCATATCTGGCTTGCTCGCTTGCTTTCTTGTCTGGCTCGCTCTCTTATCTGGCTCGCTCGCTCTCATATCTGGCTCGCTCGCTTGCTCTCATGTCTGGCTCGCTCGCTCTCATATCTGGCTCGCTCGCTTGCTCTCATGTCAGGCTCGCTCGCTCTCATATCTGGCTTTCTCGCTTGCTCTCTTGTCTGGTTCGCTCTCTTATCTGGCTCGCTATCATATCTGGCTTGCTCGCTTGCTCTCATATCTGGCTCGCTCGCTTGCTCTCTTGTCTGGCTCGCTCTCTTGTCTGGCTCGCTCGCTCTCATATCTGGCTCGCTCGCTCGCTCCCATATCTGGCTTTCTCGCTTGCTCTCTTGTCTGGTTCGCTCTCTTATCTGTCTCGCTCTCATATTTGGATTACTCGCTTGCTCTCATATCTGGCTCGCTCACTTGCACTCATATCTGGCTCGCTCGCTTGCTCTCTTGTCTGGCTCACTCTCTTATCTGGCTCACTCGCATATCTGGCTCGCTCGCTCTTAAATCTGGCTCGCTCGCTTGCTCTCATATCTGGCTAGATCGCTTGCTCTCTTGTCTTGCTCGCTCTCATATCTGGCTAGCTCGCTTGCTCTCATGTCAGGCTCGCTCGCTCTCATATCTGGCTTTCTCACTTGCTCTCTTGTCTGGTTCGCTCTCTTATCTGGTTTGCTATCATATCTGGCTTGCTCGCTTGCTCTCATATCTGGCTCACTCGCTTGCTCTCTTGTCTGGCTCGCTCTCTTATATGGCTCGCTCGCATATCTGGCTCGCTCGCTTGCTCTCATATCTGGCTAGCTCGCTTGCTCTCTTGTCTTGCTCGTTCTATTATCTGGCTCGCTCGCTCTCATATCTGGCTGGCTCGCTTGCTCTCATATCTGGCTCACTCGCTTGCTCTCATATCTGGCTCGCTCGCTCTCATGTCTGGCTCGCTCTCATATCTGGATCGCTCGCTTGCTCTCATATCTGGCTCGCTCGCTTTCTTAATTGTCTGGCTCGCTCTCTTATCTGCCTCGCTCTCTCTCACATCTGGCTTGCTCGCTTGCTCTCATATCTGGCTCGCTCGCTGCTCTCTTGTCTGGCTCGCTCTCTTATCTGGCTCGCTTGCATATCTTGCTCGCTCGCTCTCTCATCTGGCTCGCTTGCTCTCATATCTGGCTCGCTCGCTTGCTCTCTTGTCTTGCTTGCTCCCTTATCTGGCTTGCTCGCTATCATATCTGGCTCGCTCGCTTGCTCTCTTGTCTGACTTGCTCTCTTATCTGTCTCGCTCTCACATCTGGCTCGCTCGCTTGCTCTCATATCTGGCTCGCTCGCTTGCTCTCTTGTCTGGCTCGCTCTCTTATCTGGCTTGCTTGCTAGCATATCTGGCTCGCTCGCTTGTTCTCTTATTTGTCTCGCTCGCTCTCATATCTGGCTAGCTCGCTTGCTCTCTTGTCTTGCTCGCTCTCATATCTGGCTAGCTCGCTTGCTCTCATGTCAGGCTCGCTCGCTCTCATATCTGGCTTTCTCACTTGCTCTCTTGTCTGGTTCGCTCTCTTGTCTGGCTCGCTATCATATCTGGCTTGCTCGCTTGCTCTCATATCTGGCTCGCTCGCTTGCTCTCTTGTCTGGCTCGCTCTCTTATCTGGCTCGCTCGCTCTCATATCTGGCTCGCTCGCTCACTCTCATATCTGGCTTTCTCGCTTGCTCTCTTGTCTGGTCCGCTCTCTTATCTGTCTCGCTCTCATATCTGGATTGCTCGCTTGCTCTCATATCTGGCTCGCTCGCTTGCACTCATATCTGGCTCGCTCGCTTGCTCTCTTGTCTGGCTCGCTCTCTTATCTGGCTCACTCGCATATCTGGCTCGCTTGCTCTTAAATCTGGCTCGCTCGCTTGCTCTCATATCTGGCTAGCTCGCTTGCTCTCTTGTCTTGCTCGTTCTCATATCTGGCTAGCTCGCTTGCTCTCTTGTCTTGCTCGCTCTCATATCTGGCTAGCTCGCTTGCTCTCTTGTCTTGCTCGTTCTCTTATCTGGCTCGCTCGCTCTCATATCTGGCTGGCTCGCTTGCTCTCATATCTGGCTGGCTCGCTTGCTCTCATATCTGGCTCGCTCGCTCTCATGTCTGGCTCGCTCTCATATCTGAATCGCTCGCTTGCTCTCATATCTGGCTCGCTCGCTTGCTTAATTGTCTGGCTCGCTCTCTTATCTGCCTCGCTCTCTCTCACATCTGGCTTGCTCGCTTGCTCTCATATCTGGCTCGCTCGCTGCTCTCTTGTCTGGCTCGCTCTCTTATCTGGCTCGCTCGCATAACTGGCTCGCTCGCTCTCTCATCTGGCTCGCTTGCTCTCATATCTGGCTCGCTCGCTTACTCTCTTGTCTGGCCCGCTCCCTTATCTGGCTTGCTCGCTATCATATCTGGCTCGCTCGCTTGCTCTCTTGTCTGACTTGCTCTCTTATCTGTCTCGCTCTCACATCTGGCTCGCTCGCTTGCTCTCATATCTGGCTCACTCGCTTGCTCTCTTGTCTGGCTCGCTCTCTTATCTGGCTTGCTCGCTAGCATATCTGGCTCGCTCGCTTGTTCTCTTATCTGTCTCGCTCGCTCTCATGTCTGGCTCGCTCGCTTGCTCTCATGTCTGGCTCGCTCTCATATCTGGCTCCCTCGCTTGCTATCATGTCTGGCTCGTTCGCTCTCATATCTGGATTTCTCACTTGCTCTCTTGTCTGGTTCGCTCTCTTATCTGGCTCGCTCTCATATCTGGCTTGCTCGCTTGCTCTCATATCTGGCTCGCTCGCTTGCTCTCTTGTCTGGCTCGCTCTCTTATCTGGCTCGCTCACATATCTGGCTCGATCGCTCTCACATCTGGCTGGCTCGTTTGCTCTCATATCTGGCTCACTCGCTTGCTCTCATATCTGGCTCGCTCGCTCTTATATCTGGCTCGCTCACTTGCTCTCATGTCTGGCTCACTCGCTCTCATTTCTGGCTTTCCCGCTTGCTCTCTTGTCTGGTTCGCTGTTTTATCTGGCTCACTCTCATATCTGGCTAGCTCGCTTGCTCTCATATCTGGCTCGCTCGCTTGCTCTCTTGTCTGGCTCGCTCTCTTATCTGGCTCGCTCGCATATCTGGCTCGCTTGCTCTCATATCTGGCTCGCTCGATTGCTCTCATGTCTGACTCGCTCGATCTCATATCTGGTTCGCTCGCTTGCTCCCTTGTCTGGCTCGCTCTCTTATCTGGCTTGATCGCTAGCATATCTGGCTCGCTAGCTTGCTCTCTTGTCTGGTTCGCTCTCTTATCTGTCTCGCTTTCATATCTGGCTTGCTCGCTTGCTCTCATATCTGGCTTACTCGCTTGCTCTCAAGTCTGGCTCGCTCGATTGCTCTCATATCTGGCTAGCTCGCTTGCTCTCTTGTCTTGCTCGCTCTCTTATCTGGCTCGCTCGCTCTCATATCTGGCTGGCGCGCTTGCTCTCATATCTGGCTCGCTCGCTTGCTCTCATATCTGGCTCGCTCACTCTCATGTCTGGCTCGCTCTCATATCTGGATCGCTCGCTTGCTCTCATATCTGGCTCGCTCGCTTGCTTAATTGTCTGTCTCGCTCTCTTATCTGCCTCACTTTCTCTCACATCTAGCTTGCTCGCTTGCTCTTATATCTGGCTCGCTCGCTGCTCTCTTGTCTGGCTCGCTCTCTTATCTGGCTCGCTCGCATATCTTGCTTGCTCGCTCTCATATCTTTCTCGCTCACTTGCTCTCATATCTGGCTCGCTCACTTGCTCTTTTGTCTGGCTCGCTCTCTTATCTGGCTTGCTCGCTAGCATATCTGGCTCGCTCGCTTGCTCTCTTGTCTGGCTTTCTCTCTTATCTGTCTCGCTCTCACATCTGGCTCGCTCGATTGCTCTATATCTGGCTCGCTCGCTTGCTCTCTTGTCTTGCTTGCTCTCTTATCTGGCTTGCTCGCTAGCATATCTGGCTCGCTCGCTTGCTCTCTTGTCTGGCTTGCTCTCTTATCTGGCTCGCTCGCTCTCATATCTGGCTCGCTCACTTGCTCTCATGTCTGGCTCACTCGCTCTCATTTCTGGCTTTCCCGCTTGCTCTCTTGTCTGGTTCGCTGTCTTATCTGGCTCACTCTCATATCTGGCTTGCTCGCTTGCTCTCATATCTGGCTCGCTCGCTTGCTCTCTTGTCTGGCTCGCTCTCTTATCTGGCTCGCTCGCATATCTGGCTCGCTTGCTCTCATATCTGGCTCGCTTGATTGCTCTCATGTCTGACTCGCTCGATCTCATATCTGGCTTTCTCACTTGCTCTCTTGTCTGGTTTGCTCTCTTATCTGGCTCGCTCTCATATCTGGCTTGCTCACTTGCTCTCATATCTGGCTCGCTCGCTTGCTCTCTTGTCTGGCTCGCTCTCTTATCTGGCTCACTCGCATATCTGGCTCGCTCGCTCTCACATCTGGCTGGCTCACTTGCTCTCATATCTGGCTCGCTCGCTCTCATATCTGGCTCGCTCTCTTGTCTGGTTCGCTCTCTTATCTGTCTCGCTCTCATATCTGGCTTGCTCGCTTGCTCTCATATCTGGCTCGCTCGCTTGCTCTCATATCTGGCTAGCTTGCTTGCTCTCTTGTCTTGCTCGCTCTCTTATCTGGCTCTCTCGCTCTCATATCTGGCTGGCTTGCTTGCTCTCATATCTGGCTCGCTTGCTTGCTCTCATATCTGGCTCGCTCGCTCTCATGTCTGGCTCGCTCGCTCTCATGTCTGGCTCGCTCTCATATGTGGATCGCTCGCTTGCTCTCATATCTGGCTCGCTCGCTTGCTTAATTGTCTGGCTCGCTCTCTTATCTGCCTCGCTCTCTCTCACATCTGGCTTGCTCGCTTGCTCTCATATCTGGCTCGCTCGCTTGCTCTCTTGTCTGGCTTGCTCTCTTATCTGGTTTGCTCGCATATCTGGCTCGCTCGCTCTCACATCTGGCTGGCTTGCTTGCTCTCATATCTGGCTCGCTCGCTTGCTCTCATATCTGGCTCGCTCGCTCTCATGTCTGGCTCGCTCTCATATCTGGATCGCTCGCTTGCTCTCATATCTGGCTCGCTCGCTTGCTTAATTGTCTGGCTCGCTCTCTTATCTGCCTCGCTCTCTCTCACATCTGGCTTGCTCGATTGCTCTCATATCTGGCTCGCTCGCTTGCTCTCTTGTCTGGGTCGCTCTCTTATCTGGCTTGCGCTTATATCTGGCTTGCTAGCTTGCTCTCATATTTGGCTCGCTCGCTCTCATATCTGGCTCGCTCGCTTGCTCTCATGTCTAGCTCGCTCGCTCTCATATCTGGCTTGCTCGCTTGCTCTCACATCTGGCTCGCTCGCTTGCTCTCTTGTCTGGCTCGCTCTCTTATCTGGCTCGCTCGCATATCTGGCTCGCTCGCTCTCACAGCTGGCTGGCTCGCTTGCTCTCATATCTGGCTCGCTCTCATATCTGGCTCGCTCGCTTGCTCTCTTGTCTGGTTCGCTCTCTTATCTGTCTCGCTTTCATATCTGGCTTGCTCGCTTGCTCTCATATCTGGCTTACTCGCTTGCTCTCAAGTCTGGCTCGCTCGATTGCTCTCTTATCTGGCTCGCTCGCTCTCATATCTGGCTGGCGCGCTTGCTCTCATATCTGGCTCGCTCGCTTGCTCTCATATCTGGCTCGCTCACTCTCATGTCTGGCTCGCTCTCATATCTGGATCGCTCGCTTGCTCTCATATCTGGCTCGCTCGCTTGCTTAATTGTCTGTCTCGCTCTCTTATCTGCCTCACTTTCTCTCACATCTGGCTTGCTCGCTTGCTCTTATATCTTGCTCGCTCGCTGCTCTCTTGTCTGGCTCGCTCTCTTATCTGGCTCGCTCGCATATCTTGCTTGCTCGCTCTCATATCTGGCTCGCTCACTTTCTCTCATATCTGGCTCGCTCACTTGCTCTTTTGTCTGGCTCGCTCTCTTATCTGGCTTGCTCGCTAGCATATCTGGCTCGCTCGCTTGCTCTCTTGTCTGGCTTTCTCTCTTATCTGTCTCGCTCTCACATCTGGCTCGCTCGCTTGCTCTATATCTGGCTCGCTCGCTTGCTCTCTTGTCTTGCTTGCTCTCTTATCTGGCTTGCTCGCTAGCATATCTGGCTCGCTCGCTTGCTCTCTTGTCTGGCTTGCTCTCTTATCTGGCTCGCTCGCTCTCATATCTGGCTCGCTCACTTGCTCTCATGTCTGGCTCACTCACTCTCATTTCTGGCTTTCCCGCTTGCTCTCTTGTCTGGTTCGCTGTTTTATCTGGCTCACTCTCATATCTGGCTAGCTCGCTTGCTCTCATATCTGGCTCGATCACTTGCTCTCTTGTCTGGCTCGCTCTCTTATCTGGCTCGCTCGCATGTCTGGCTCGCTTGCTCTCATATCTGGCTCGCTCGATTGCTCTCATGTCTGACTCGCTCGATCTCATATCTGGTTCGCTCGCTTGCTCCCTTGTCTGGCTCGCTCTCTTATCTGGCTTGATCGCTAGCATATCTGGCTCGCTAGCTTGCTCTCTTGTCTGGTTCGCTCTCTTATCTGTCTCGCTTTCATATCTGGCTTGCTCGCTTGCTCTCATATCTGGCTTACTCGCTTGCTCTCAAGTCTGGCTCGCTCGATTGCTCTCATATCTGGCTAGCTCGCTTGCTCTCTTGTCTTGCTCGCTCTCTTATCTGGCTCGCTCGCTCTCATATCTGGCTGGCGCGCTTGCTCTCATATCTGGCTCGCTCGCTTGCTCTCATATCTGGCTCGCTCACTCTCATGTCTGGCTCGCTCTCATATCTGGATCGCTCGCTTGCTCTCATATCTGGCTCGCTCGCTTGCTTAATTGTCTGTCTCGCTCTTTTATCTGCCTCACTTTCTCTCACATCTAGCTTGCTCGCTTGCTCTTATATCTGGCTCGCTCGCTGCTCTCTTGTCTGGCTCGCTCTCTTATCTGGCTCGCTCGCATATCTTGCTTGCTCGCTCTCATATCTGGCTCGCTCACTTGCTCTCATATCTGGCTCGCTCACTTGCTCTTTTGTCTGACTCGCTCTCTTATCTGGCTTGCTCGCTAGCATTTCTGGCTCGCTCGCTTGCTCTCTTGTCTGGCTTTCTCTCTTATCTGTCTCGCTCTCACATCTGGCTCGCTCGATTGCTCTATATCTGGCTCGCTCGCTTGCTCTCTTGTCTTGCTTGCTCTCTTATCTGGCTTGCTCGCTAGCATATCTGGCTTGCTCGCTTGCTCTCTTGTCTGGCTTGCTCTCTTATCTGGCTCGCTCGCTCTCATATCTGGCTCGCTCACTTGCTCTCATGTCTGGCTCACTCGCTCTCATTTCTGGCTTTCCCGCTTGCTCTCTTGTCTGGTTCGCTGTCTTATCTGGCTCACTCTCATATCTGGCTTGCTCGCTTGCTCTCATATCTGGCTCGCTCGCTTGCTCTCTTGTCTGGCTCGCTCTCTTATCTGGCTCGCTCGCATATCTGGCTCGCTTGCTCTCATATCTGGCTCGCTTGATTGCTCTCATATCTGGCTCGCTCGCTCTCATATCTGGCTCGCTCTCTTGTCTGGTTCGCTCACTTGCTCTCATGTCTGGCTCACTCGCTCTCATTTCTGGCTTTCCCGCTTGCTCTCTTGTCTGGTTTGCTCTCTTATCTGGCTCGCTCTCATATCTGGCTTGCTCACTTGCTCTCATATCTGGCTCGCTCGCTTGCTCTCTTGTCTGGCTCGCTCTCTTATCTGGCTCACTCGCATATCTGGCTCGCTCGCTCTCACATCTGGCTGGCTCACTTGCTCTCATATCTGGCTCGCTCGCTCTCATATCTGGCTCGCTCTCTTGTCTGGTTCGCTCTCTTATCTGTCTCGCTCTCATATCTGGCTTGCTCGCTTGCTCTCATATCTGGCTCGCTCGCTTGCTCTCAAATCTGGCTCGCTCGCTTGCTCTCATATCTGGCTAGCTTGCTTGCTCTCTTGTCTTGCTCGCTCTCTTATCTGGCTCTCTCGCTCTCATATCTGGCTGGCTTGCTTGCTCTCATATCTGGCTTGCTTGCTTGCTCTCATATCTGGCTCGCTCGCTCTCATGTCTGGCTCGCTCGCTCTCATGTCTGGCTCGCTCTCATATGTGGATCGCTCGCTTGCTCTCATATCTGGCTCGCTCGCTTGCTTAATTGTCTGTCTCGCTCTCTTATCTGCCTCGCTCTCTCTCACATCTGATTTGATCGCTTGCTCTCATATCTGGCTCGCTCGCTGCTCTCTTGTATGGCTCGCTCTCTTATCTGGCTCGCTCGCATATCTTGCTCGCTCACTCTCACATCTGGTTCGCTCGCTTGCTCTTATATCTGGCTCGCTTGCTTGCTCTCTTGTCTGGCTCGCTCTCTTATCTGGCTTGCTCGCTAGCATATCTGGCTCGCTCGCTTGCTCTCTTGTCTGGCTTGCTCTCTTATCTGTCTCGCTCTCACATCTGGCTCGCTCGCTTGCTCTGTATCTGGCTCGCTCGCTTGCTCTCCTGTCTGGCTCGCTCTCTTATCTGGCTTGCTCGCTAGCATTTCTGGCTCGCTCGCTTGCTCTCTTGTCTGGCTTGCTCTCTTATCTGGCTCGCTCGCTCCCATATCTGGCTCGCTCACTTGCTCTCATGTCTGTCTCGCTCGCTCTCATATCTGGCTTTCTTTCTTGCTCATTTGTCTGGTTCGCTCTCTTATCTGGCTCACTCTCATATCTTGCTTGCTCGCTTGCTCTCATTTTTGGCTCGCTCGCTCTCATATCTGGCTCGCTCGCTTGCTCTCATGTCTGGCTCGCTCGCTCTCATATCTGGCTTGCTCGCTTGCTCTCACATCTGGCTCGCTCGCTTGCTCTCTTGTCTGGCTCGCTCTCTTATCTGGCTCGCTCGCATATCTGGCTCGCTCGCTCTCACATCTGGCTGGCTCGCTTGCTCTCATATCTGGCTCGCTCTCATATCTGGCTCGCTCGCTTGCTCTCTTGTCTGGTTCGCTCTCTTATCTGTCTCGCTTTCATATCTGGCTTGCTCGCTTGCTCTCATATCTGGCTTACTCGCTTGCTCTCAAGTCTGGCTCGCTCGATTGCTCTCCTATCTGGCTAGCTCGCTTGCTCTCTTGTCTTGCTCGCTCTCTTATCTGGCTCGCTCGCTCTCATATCTGGCTGGCGCGCTTGCTCTCATATCTGGCTCGCTCGCTTGCTCTCATATCTGGCTCGCTCACTCTCATGTCTGGCTCGCTCTCATATCTGGATCGCTCGCTTGCTCTCATATCTGGCTCGCTCGCTTGCTTAATTGTCTGTCTCGCTCTCTTATCTGCCTCACTTTCTCTCACATCTGGCTTGCTCGCTTGCTCTTATATCTGGCTCGCTCGCTGCTCTCTTGTCTGACTCGCTCTCTTATCTGGCTCGCTCGCATATCTTGCTTGCTCGCTCTCATATCTGGCTCGCTCAAATGCTCTCATATCTGGCTCGCTCACTTGCTCTTTTGTCTGGCTCGCTCTCTTATCTGGCTTGCTCGCTAGCATATCTGGCTCGCTCGCTTGCTCTCTTGTCTGGCTTTCTCTCTTATCTGTCTCGCTCTCACATCTGGCTCGCTCGCTTGCTCTATATCTGGCTCGCTCGCTTGCTCTCTTGTCTTGCTTGCTCTCTTATCTGGCTTGCTCGCTAGCATATCTGGCTCGCTCGCTTGCTCTCTTGTCTGGCTTGCTCTCTTATCTGGCTCGCTCGCTCTCATATCTGGCTCGCTCACTTGCTCTCATGTCTGGCTCACTCGCTCTCTTTTCTGGCTTTCCCGCTTGCTCTCTTGTCTGGTTCGCTGTCTTATCTGGCTCACTCTCATATCTGGCTTGCTCGCTTGCTCTCTTATCTGGCTCGCTCGGTCTCATATCTGGCTCGCTCGCTTGCTCTCATGTCTGACTCACTTGCTCTCATATCTTGCTTTCTCGCTTGCTCTCTTGTCTGGCTCGCTCTCTTATCTGGCTCGCTCGCATATCTGGCTCGCTCGCTCTCACATCTGGCTGGCTCACTTGCTCTCATATCTGGCTCGCTCTCTTGTCTGGTTCGCTCTCTTATCTGTCTCGCTCTCATATCTGGCTTGCTCGCTTGCTCTCATATCTGGCTCGCTCGCTTGCTCTCAAATCTGGCTCACTCGCTTGCTCTCATATCTGGCTAGCTTGCTTGCTCTCTTGTCTTGCTCGCTCTCTTATCTGGCTCTCTCGCTCTCATATCTGGCTGGCTTGCTTGCTCTCATATCTGGCTCGCTTGCTTGCTCTCATATCTGGCTCGCTCGCTCTCATTTCTGGCTCGCTCGCTCTCATGTCTGGCTCGCTCTCATATGCGGATCGCTCGCTTGCTTAATTGTCTGTCTCGCTCTCTTATCTGCCTCGCTCTCTCTCACATCTGATTTGCTCGCTTGCTCTCATATCTGGCTCGCTCGCTGCTCTCTTGTCTGGCTCGCTCTCTTATCTGGCTCGCTCGCATATCTTGCTCGCTCACTCTCACATCTGGTTCGCTCGCTTGCTCTTATATCTGGCTCGCTCGCTTGCTCTCTTGTCTGGCTCGCTCTCTTATCTGGCTTGCTCGCTAGCATATCTGGCTCGCTCGCTTGCTCTCTTGTCTGGCTTGCTCTCTTATCTGTCTCGCTCTCACATCTGGCTCGCTCGCTTGCTCTCATATCTGGCTCGCTCGCTTGCTCTCTTGTCTGGCTCGCTCTCTTATCTGGCTTGCTCGCTAGCATATCTGGCTCGCTTGCTTGCTCTCTTGTCTGGCTTGCTCTCTTATCTGGCTCGCTGGCTCTCTTATCTGGCTCGCTCGCTTGCTCTCATGTCTGGCTCGCTCACTCTCATATCTGGCTTTCTCACTTGCTCTCTTGTCTGGTTCGCTCTCTTATCTGGCTCGCTCTCACTTCTTGCTTGCTCGCTTGCTCTCATATCTGGCTCGCTCGCTTGCTCTCTTGTCTGGCTCGCTCGCATATCTAGCTCGCTCGCTCTCACATCTGGCTGGCTTGCTTGCTCTCATATCTGGCTCGCTCGCTTGCTCTCATATCTGGCTCGCTCGCTCTCACATCTGGTTCGCTCTCTTATCTGGCTCGCTCGCTTGCTTTCTTGTCTGGCTCGCTCGCATATCTGGCTCGCTCGCTCTCACATCTGGCTGGCTCGCTTGCTCTCATATCTGGCTCGCTCGCTCTCATATCTGGCCCGCTCGCTTGCTCTCTTGTCTTGCTCGCTCTCTTATCTGGCTCGCTCGCTCTCATATCTGGCTGGCTCGCTTGCTCTCATATCTGGCTCGCTCGCTTGCTCTCTTGTCTGGCTCGCTCTCTTATCTGGCTTGCTCGCTAGAATATCTGGCTCGCACGCTTGCTCTCTTGTCTGGCTTGCTCTCTTATCTGGCTTGCTCGCTCTCACATCTGGCTGGCTCGCTTGCTCTCATTTCTGGCTGGCTCGCTTGCACTCATTTCTGGCTCGCTCGCTTGCTCTCATATCTGGCTCGTTAGCTTGCTCTCATATCTGGCTCGCTCGCTTGCTCTCTTGTCTTGCTCGCTCTCTTATCTGGCTCGCTCGCTCTCATATCTGGCTGGCTCGCTTGCTCTCATATCTGGCTCGTTTGCTCTCATATCTGGCTCGCTCGCTCTCATGTCTTGCTCGCTCTCATATCTGGATCGCTCGCTTGCTCTCATATCTGGCTTGCTCGCTTGCTTAATTGTCTGTCTCGCTCTCTTATCTGCCTCGCTCTCTCTCACATCTGGCTTGCTCGCTTGCTCTCATATCTGGCTCGCTCGCTGCTCTCTTGTCTGGCTCGCTCTCTTATCTGGCTCGCTCGCATATCTTGCTCGCTCGCTCTCTCATCTGGCTCGCTTGCTCTCATATCTGGCTTGCTCGCTTGCTCTCTTGTCTGGCTCGCTCTCTTATCTGGCTTGCTCGCTAGCATATCTGGCTCTCTCACTTGCTCTCTTGTCTGGCTTGCTCTCTTATCTGGCTCGCTCGCTCTCATATCTGACTTTCTCGCTTGCTCTCTTGTCTGGTTCGCTCTCTTATCTGGCTCGCTCTCACATCTGGCTTGCTCGCTTGCTCTCATATCTGGCTCGCTCGCTTGCTCTCTTGTCTGGCTTGCTCTCTTATCTGGCTTGCTGGCTCTCTTATCTGGCTCGCTCGCTTGCTCTCATGTCTGGCTCGCTCACTCTCATATCTGGCTTTCTCGCTTGCTCTCTTGTCTGGTTTGCTCTCTTATCTGGCTTGCTCTCATATCTGGCTTGCTCGCTTGCTCTCATATCTGGCTCGCTGGCTTGCTCTCTTGTCTGGCTCGCTCGCATATCTGGCTCGCTCGCTCTCACATCTGGCTGGCTTGCTTGCTCTAATATCTGGCTCGCTCGCTTGCTCTCATATCTGGCTCGCTCACTCTCACATCTGGTTCGCTCTCTTATCTGGCTCGCTGGCATATCTGGCTCGCTCGCTCTCACATCTAGCTTGCTCGCTTGCTCTCATATCTGGCTCGCTCGCTTGCTCTCTTGTCTGGCTCGCTCTCTTATCTGGCTAGCTCTCATATCTGGCTGGCTCACTTGCTCTAATTTCTGGCTCGCTCGCTTGCTCTCATATCTGGCTCGCTCGCTTGCTCTCATATCTGGCTCTCTTGCTTGCTCTCTTGTCTGGCTCGCTCGCATATCTGGCTCGCTCGCTTGCTCTCATATCTGGCTCGCTCGCTTGCTCTCTTGTCTGGCTCGCTCTCTTATCTGGCTTGCTCGCTAGAATATCTGGCTCGCACGCTTGCTCTCTTGTCTGGCTTGCTCTCTTATCTGGCTCGCTCGCTCTCATATCTGGCTCGCTCGCTTGCTCTCATGTCTGGCTCGCTCGCTCTCATATCTGGCTTTCTCGCTTGCTCTCTTGTCTGGCTCGCTCTCTTATCTGGCTGGCTCGCATATCTGGCTAGCTCGCTTGCTCTCTTGTCTTGCTCGCTCTCTTATCTGGCTCGCTCGCTCGCTCTCATATCTGGCTGGCTCGCTTGCTCTCATATCTGGCTCGCTCGCTTGCTCTCATATCTGGCTCGCTCGCTCTCATGTCTGGCTCGCTCTCATATCTGGATTGCTCGCTTGCTCTCATATCTGGCTCGCTCGCTTGCTTAATTGTCTGGCTCGCTCTCTTATCTGCCTCGCTCTCTCTCACATCTGGCTTGCTCGCTTGCTCTCATTTCTGGCTCGCTCGCTTGCTCTCATGTCTGGCTCGCTCGCTCTCATATCTGGCTTTCTCGCTTGCTCTCTTGTCTGGCTCGCTCTCTTATCTGGCTCGCTCGCATATCTGGCTAGCTCGCTTGCTCTCTTGTCTTGCTCGCTCTCTTATCTGGCTCGCTCGCTCTCATATCTGGCTGGCTCGCTTGCTCTCATATCTGGCTCGCTCGCTTGCTCTCATATCTGGCTCGCTCGCTCTCATGTCTGGCTCGCTCTCATTTCTGGATTGCTCGCTTGCTCTCATATCTGGCTCGCTTGCTTAATTGTCTGTCTCGCTCTCTTATCTGCCTCGCTCTCTCTCACATCTGGCTTGCTCTCATATCTGGCTCGCTCGCTTGCTCTCTTGTCTGGCTCGCTCTCTTATCTGGCTTGCTCGCTCTCATATCTGGCTGGCTCGCTTGCTCTCATATCTCGCTCGCTCGCTTGCTCTCTTGGCTTGCTCGCTCTCTTATTTGGCTCGCTCGCTCTCATATCTGGCTGGCTCGCTTGCTCTCATATCTGGCTCGCTTACTTGCTCTCTTGTCTGGCTCGCTCTCATATCTGGCTAGCTCGCTTGCTCTCTTGTCTTGCTCGCTCTCTTATCTGGCTCGCTCGCTCTCATATCTGGCTGGCTCGCTTGCTCTCATATCTGGCTCGCTCGCTTGCTCTCATATCTGGCTCGCTCGCTCTCATGTCTGGCTCGCTCTCATATCTGGATTGCTCGCTTGCTCTCATATCTGGCTCGCTCGCTTGCTTAATTGTCTGGCTCGCTCTCTTATCTGCCTCGCTCTCTCTCACATCTGGCTTGCTCGCTTGCTCTCATATCTGGCTCGCTCGCTTGCTCTCTTGTCTGGCTGGCTCTCTTATCTGGCTTGCTCGCTAGCATATCTGGCTCGCTCGCTTGCTCTCTTGTCTGGCTTGCTCTCTTATCTGTCTCGCTCTCACATCTGGCTCGCTTGCTTGCTCTGTATCTGGCTCGCTCGCTTGCTCTCCTGTCTGGCTCGCTCTCTTATCTGGCTTGCTCGCTAGCATTTCTGTCTCGCTTGCTCTCTTGTCTGGCTTGCTCTCTTATCTGGCTCGCTCGCTCTCATATCTGGCTCGCTCACTTGCTCTCATGTCTGTCTCGCTCGCTCTCATATCTGGCTTTCTTGCATGCTCTTTTGTCTGGTTCGCTCTCTTATCTGGCTCACTCTCATATCTGGCTTGCTCGCTTGCTCTCATATTTGGCTCGCTCGCTCTCATATCTAGCTCGCTCGCTTGCTCTCATGTCTGGCTCGCTCGCTCTCATATCTGGCTTGCTCGCTTGCTCTCATATCTGGCTCGCTCGCTTGCTCTCTTGTCTGGCTCGCTCTCTTATCTGGCTCGCTCGCATATCTGAATCGCTCGCTCTCACATCTGGCTGGCTCGCTTGCTCTCATATCTGGCTCGCTCGCTCTCTTATCTGTCTCGCTTTCATATCTGGCTTGCTCGCTTGCTCCCATATCTGGCTTACTCGCTTGCTCTCAAATCTGGCTCGCTCGATTGCTCTCATATCTGGCTAGCTCGCTTGCTCTCTTGTCTTGCTCGCTCTCTTATCTGGCTTGCTCGCTCTCATATCTGGCTGGCTCGCTTGCTCTCATATCTGGCTCGCTCGCTTGCTCTCATATCTGGCTCGCTCGCTCTCATGTCTAGCTTGCTCTCATATCTGGATCGCTCGCTTGCTCTCATATCTGGCTCGCTCGCTTGCTTAGTTGTCTGTCTCGCTCTCTTATCTGCCTCACTTTCTCTCACATCTGGCTTGCTCGCTTGCTCTTATATCTGGCTTGCTCGCTGCTCTCTTGTCTGGCTCGCTCTCTTATCTGGCTCGCTCGCATATCTTGCTTGCTCGCTGTCATATCTGGCTCGCTCACTTGCTCTTTTGTCTGGCTCGCTCTCTTATCTGGCTTGCTCGCTAGCATATCTGGCTCGCTCGCTTGCTCTCTTGTCTGGCTTTCTCTCTTATCTGTCTCGCTCTCACATCTGGCTCGCTCGCTTGCTCTATATCTGGCTCGCTCGCTTGCTCTCTTGTCTGGCTTGCTCTCTTATCTGGCTTGCTCGCTAGCATATCTGGCTCGCTCGCTTGCTCTCTTGTCTGGCTTGCTCTCTTATCTGACTCGCTCGCTCTCATATCTGGCTCGCTCACTTGCTCTCATGTCTGGCTCGCTCGCTCTCATTTCTGGCTTTCCCGCTTGCTCTCTTGTCTGGTTCGCTGTTTTATCTGGCTCACTCTCATATCTGGCTTGCTCGCTTGCTCTCATATCTGGCTCGCTCGCTTGCTCTCTTGTCTGGCTCGCTCTCTTATCTGGCTCGCTCGCATATCTGGCTCGCTTGCTCTCATATCTGGCTCGCTCGATTGCTCTCATGTCTGACTCGCTCGATCTCATATCTGGCTTTCTCACTTGCTCTCTTGTCTGGTTTGCTCTCTTATCTGGCTCGCTCTCATATCTGGCTTGCTCACTTGCTCTCATATCTGGCTCGCTCGCTTGCTCTCTTGTCTGGCTCGCTCTTTTATCTGGCTCACTCGCATATCTGGCTCGCTCGCTCTCACATCTGGCTGGCTCACTTGCTCTCATATCTGGCTCGCTCGCTCTCATATCTGGCTCGCTCGCTCTCTTGTCTGGTTCGCTCTCTTATCTGTCTCGCTCTCATATCTGGCTTGCTCGCTTGCTCTCATATCTGGCTCGCTCGCTTGCTCTCAAATCTGGCTCGCTCGCTTGCTCTCATATCTGGCTAGCTTGCTTGCTCTCTTGTCTTGCTCGCTCTCTTATCTGGCTCTCTCGCTCTCATATCTGGCTGGCTTGCTCTCATATCTGGCTCGCTTGCTTGCTCTCATATCTGGCTCGCTCGCTCTCATGTCTGGCTCGCTCGCTCTCATGTCTGGCTCGCTCTCATATGTGGATCGCTCGCTTGCTTAATTGTCTGTCTCGCTCTCTTATCTGCCTCGCTCTCTCTCACATCTGGTTTGCTCGCTTGCTCTCATATCTGGCTCGCTCGCTGCTCTCTTGTCTGGCTCGCTCTCTTATCTGGCTCGCTCGCATATCTTGCTCGCTCACTCTCACATCTGGTTCGCTCGCTTGCTCTTATATCTGGCTCGCTCGCTTGCTCTCTTGTCTGGCTCGCTCTCTTATCTGGCTTGCTCGCTAGCATATCTGGCTCGCTCGCTTGCTCTCTTGTCTGGCTTGCTCTCTTATCTGTCTCGCTCTCACATCTGGCTCGCTCGCTTGCTCTCATATCTGGCTCGCTCGCTTGCTCTCTTGTCTGGCTCGCTCTCTTATCTTGCTTGCTCGCTAGCATATCTGGCTCGCTCGCTTGCTCTCTTGTCTGGCTTGCTCTCTTATCTGTCTCGCTCTCACATCTGGCTCGCTCGCTTGCTCTCATATCTGGCTCGCTCGCTTGCTCTCTTGTCTGGCTCGCTCTCTTATCTTGCTTGCTCGCTAGCATATCTGGCTCGCTCGCTTGCTCTCTTGTCTGGCTTGCTCTCTTATCTGGCTCGCTGGCTCTCTTATCTGGCTCGGTCGCTTGCTCTCATGTCTGGCTCGCTCACTCTCATATCTGGCTTGCTCGCTTGCTCTCATATCTGGCTCGCTCGCTTGCTCTCTTGTCTGGCTCGCTCTCTTATCTGGCTTGCTCGCTAGCATATCTGGCTCGCTCGCTTGCTCTCTTGTCTGGCTTGCTCTCTTATCTGGCTCGCTGGCTCTCTTATCTGGCTCGGTCGCTTGCTCTCATATCTGGCTCGCTCGCTTGCTCTCTTGTCTGGCTCGCTCGCATATCTGGCTCGCTCGCTCTCACATCTGGCTGGCTTGCTTGCTCTCATATCTGGCTCGCCCGCTTGCTCTCATATCTGGCTCGCTCGCTCGCTCTCACATCTGGTTCGCTCTCTTATCTGGCTCGCTCGCTTGCTTTATTGTCTGGCTCGCTCACATATCTGGCTCGCTCGCTCTCACATCTGGCTGGCTCGCTTGCTCTCATATCTGGCTCGCTCGCTCTCATATCTGGCTCGCTCGCTTGCTCTCTTGTCTTGCTCGCTCTCTTATCTGGCTCGATCGCTCTCATATCTGGCTGGCTCGCTTGCTCTCATATCTGGCTCGCTCGCTTACTCTCTTGTCTGGCTCGCTCGCTTGCTCTCAAATCTGGCTTGATCGCTTGCTCTCTCGTCTGGCTCGCTCTCTTATCTGGCTTGCTCGCTAGCATATCTGGCTCGCTCGCTTGCTCTCTTGTATGGCTTGCTCTCTTCTCTGGCTCGCTCGCTCTCATATCTGGCTCGCTCGCTTGCTCTCATGTCTGGCTCGCTCGCTCTCATATCTGGCTTTCTCGCTTGCTCTCTTGTCTGGTTCGCTCTCTTATCTGGCTCGCTCTCATATCTGGCTTGCTCGCTTGCTCTCATATCTGGCTCGTTCGCTTGCTCTCTTGTCTGGCTCGCTTTCTTATCTGGCTCGCTCGCATATCTGGCTCACTCGCTCTCACATCTGGCTGGCTCGCTTGCTCTCATATCTGGCTCGCTCGCTTGCTCTCATATCTGGCTCGCTCGCTTGCTCTCTTGTCTGGCTCGCTCTCTTATCTGGCTCGCTCGCTCGCATATCTGGCTCGCTCTCATGTCTGGCTCGCTCGCTCTCATATCTGGCTTGCTCGATTGCTCTCATATCTGGCTCGCTCGCTTGCTTTCTTGTCTGGCTCGCTCTCTTATCTGGCTCGCTCGCTCTCTTATCTGGCTCGCTCGCTCTCATATCTGGCTCGCTCGCTTGCTCTCATGTCTGGCTCGCTCGCTCTCATATCTGGCTCGCTCGCTTGCTCTCATGTCAGGCTCGCTCGCTCTCATATCTGGCTTTCTCGCTTGCTCTCTTGTCTGGTTCGCTCTCTTATCTGGCTCGCTATCATATCTGGCTTGCTCGCTTGCTCTCATATCTGGCTCGCTCGCTTGCTCTCTTGTCTGGCTCGCTCTCTTGTCTGGCTCGCTCGCTCTCATATCTGGCTCGCTCGCTCGCTCCCATATCTGGCTTTCTCGCTTGCTCTCTTGTCTGGTTCGCTCTCTTATCTGTCTCTCTCTCATATCTGGATTGCTCGCTTGCTCTCATATCTGGCTCGCTCGCTTGCACTCATATCTGGCTCGCTCGCTTGCTCTCTTGTCTGGCTCTCTCTCTTATCTGGCTCACTCGCATATCTGGCTCGCTCGCTCTTAAATCTGGCTCGCTCGCTTGCTCTCATATCTGGCTAGATCGCTTGCTCTCTTGTCTTGCTCGCTCTCATATCTGGCTAGCTCGCTTGCTCTCATGTCAGGCTCGCTCGCTCTCATATCTGGCTTTCTCACTTGCTCTCTTGTCTGGTTCGCTCTCTTATCTGGCTTGCTATCATATCTGGCTTGCTCGCTTGCTCTCATATCTGGCTCACTCGCTTGCTCTCTTGTCTGGCTCGCTCTCTTATCTGGCTCGCTCGCATATCTGGCTCGCTCGCTCATAAATCTGGCTCGCTCGCTTGCTCTCATATCTGGCTAGCTCGCTTGCTCTCTTGTCTTGCTCGTTCTATTATCTGGCTCGCTCGCTCTCATATCTGGCTCACTCGCTTGCTCTCATATCTGGCTCGCTCGCTCTCATGTCTGGCTCGCTCTCATATCTGGATCGCTCGCTTGCTCTCATATCTGGCGCGCTCGCTTGCTTAATTGTCTGTCTCGCTCTCTTATCTGCCTCGCTCTCTCTCACATCTGGCTTGCTCGCTTGCTCTCATATCTGGCTCGCTCGCTGCTCTCTTGTCTGGCTCGCTCTCTTATCTGGCTCGCTCGCATATCTTGCTCGCTCGCTCTCTCATCTGGCTCGCTTGCTCTCATATCTGGCTTGCTCGCTTGTCTCTCTTGTCTGGCTCGCTCTCTTATCTGGCTTGCTCGCTAGCATATCTGGCTCTCTCACTTGCTCTCTTGTCTGGCTTGCTCTCTTATCTGGCTCGCTCGCTCTCATATCTGACTTTCTCGCTTGCTCTCTTGTCTGGTTCGCTCTCTTATCTGGCTCGCTCTCACATCTGGCTTGCTCGCTTGCTCTCATATCTGGCTCGCTCGCTTGCTCTCTTGTCTGGCTTGCTCTCTTATCTGGCTCGCTGGCTCTCTTATCTGGCTCGCTCGCTTGCTCTCATGTCTGGCTCGCTCACTCTCATATCTGGCTTTCTCGCTTGCTCTCTTGTCTGGTTCGCTCTCTTATCTGGCTTGCTCTCATATCTGGCTTGCTCGCTTGCTCTCATATCTGGCTCGCTGGCTTGCTCTCTTGTCTGGCTAGCTCGCATATCTGGCTCGCTCGCTCTCACATCTGGCTGGCTTGCTTGCTCTAATATCTGGCTCGCTCGCTTGCTCTCATATCTCGCTCGCTTGCTCTCACATCTGGTTCGCTCTCTTATCTGTCTCGCTGGCATATCTGGCTCGCTCGCTCTCACATCTAGCTTGCTCGCTTGCTCTCATATCTGGCTCGCTCGCTTGCTCTCTTGTCTGGCTCGCTCTCTTATCTGGCTAGCTCTCATATCTGGCTGGCTCACTTGCTCTCATTTCTGGCTCGCTCGCTTGCTCTCATATCTGGCTCGCTCGCTTGCTCTCATATCTGGCTCTCTTGCTTGCTCTCTTGTCTGGCTCGCTCGCATATCTGGCTCGCTCGCTTGCTCTCATATCTGGCTCGCTCGCTTGCTCTCTTGTCTGGCTCGCGCTCTTATCTGGCTTGCTTGCTAGAATATCTGGCTCGCACGCTTGCTCTCTTGTCTGGCTTGCTCTCTTATCTGGCTCGCTCGCTCTCATATCTGGCTCGCTCGCTCGCTCTCATATCTGGCTTTCTCGCTTGCTCTCTTGTCTGGCTCGCTCTCTTATCTGGCTCGCTCGCATATCTGGTTAGCTCGCTTGCTCTCTTGTCTTGCTCGCTCTCTTATCTGGCTCGCTCGCTCTCACATCTGGCTGGCTCGCTTGCTCTCATATCTGGCTCGCTCGCTTGCTCTCATATCTGGCTCGCTCGCTCTCATGTCTGGCTCGCTCTCATATCTGGATTGCTCGCTTGCTCTCATATCTGGCTCGCTCGCTTGCTTAATTGTCTGGCTCGCTCTCTTATCTGCCTCGCTCTCTCTCACATCTGGCTTGCTCGCTTGCTCTCATTTCTGGCTCGCTCGCTTGCTCTCATGTCTGGCTCGCTCGCTCTCATATCTGGCTTTCTCGCTTGCTCTCTTGTCTGGCTCGCTCTCTTATCTGGCTCGCTCGCATATCTGGCTAGCTCGCTTGCTCTCTTGTCTTGCTCGCTCTCTTGTCTGGCTCGCTCGCTCTCATATCTGGCTGGCTCGCTTGCTCTCATTTCTGGATTGCTCGCTTGCTCTCATATCTGGCTCGCTCGCTTGCTTAATTGTCTGTCTCGCTCTCTTATCTGCCTCGCTCTCTCTCACATCTGGCTTGCTCTCATATCTGGCTCGCTCGCTTGCTCTCTTGTCTGGCTCGCTCTCTTATCTGGCTTGCTCGCTAGCATATCTGGCTCGCTCACTTGCTCTTTTGTCTGGCTTGCTCTCTTATCTGGCTCGCTCGCTCTCATATCTGGCTCGCTCGCTTGCTCTCATGTCTGGCTCGCTCGCTCTCATATCTGACTTTCTCGCTTGCTCTCTTGTCTGGTTCGCTCTCTTATCTGGCTCGCTCTCATATCTGGATTGCTCGCTTGCTCTCATATCTGGCTCGCTCGCTTGATCTCTTGTCTGGCTCGCTCTCTTATCTGGCTTGCTCGCTAGCATATCTGGCTCGCTCGCTTGCTCTCTTGTCTGACTTGCTCTCTTATCTGTCTCGCTCTCACATCTGGCTTGCTCGCTTGCTCTCATATCTGGCTCGCTCGCTTGCTCTCTTGTCTGCTTGCTCTCTTATCTGGCTCGCTGGCTCTCTTATCTGGCTCGCTCGCTTGCTCTCATGTCTGGCTCGCTCACTCTCATATCTGGCTTTCTCGCTTGCTCTCTTGTCTGGTTCGCTCTCTTATCTGGCTTGCTCTCATATCTGGCTTGCTCGCTTGCTCTCATATCTGGCTCGCTGGCTTGCTCTCTTGTCTGGCTCGCTCGCATATCTGGCTCGCTCGCTCACATCTGGCTGGCTTGCTTGCTCTAATATCTGGCTCGCTCGCTTGCTCTCATATCTGGCTCGCTCGCTCTCACATCTGGTTTGCTCTCTTATCTGTCTCGCTCGCATATCTGGCTCGCTCGCTCTCACATCTGGCTGGCTCACTTGCTCTCATTTCTGGCTCGCTCGCTTGCTCTCATATCTGGCTCGCTCGCTTGCTCTCTTGTCTTGCTCGCTCTCTTATCTGGCTCACTCGCTCTCATATCTGGCTGGCTCGCTTGCTCTCATATCTGGCTCGCTCGCTTGCTCGCTTGTCTGGCTCGCTCTCTTATCTGGCTTGCTCGCTAGAATATCTGGCTCGCACGCTTGCTCTCTTGTCTGGCTTGCTCTCTTATCTGGCTCGTTCGCTCTCATATCTGGCTTGCTCGCTAGCTATCATGTCTGGCTCGTTCGCTCTCATATCTGGCTTTCTCGCTTGCTCTCTTGTCTGTTTCGCTCTCTTATCTGGCTCGCTCTCATATCTGGCTTGCTCGCTTGCTCTCATATCTGGCTCGCTCGCTTGCTTTCTTGTCTGGCTCGCTCGCATATCTGGCTCGCTCGCTCTCACATCTGGCTGGCTCGCTTGCTCTCATATCTGGCTCGCTCGCTCTCATATCTGGCTTTCTCGCTTGCTCTCTTGTCTGTTTCGCTCTCTTATCTGGCTCGCTCTCATATCTGGCTTGCTCGCTTGCTCTCATATCTGGCTCGCTCGCTTGCTCTCATATCTGGCTCGCTCGCATATCTGGCTAGCTCGCTTGCTCTCTTGTCTTGCTCGCTCTCTTATCTGGCTTGCTCGCTCTCATATCTGGCTGGCTCGCTTGCTCTCATATCTGGCTCGCTCGCTTGCTCTCATATCTGGCTCGCTCGCTCTCATGTCTGGCTCGCTCTCATTTCTGGATTGCTCGCTTGCTCTCATATCTGGCTCGCTCGCTTGCTTAATTGTCTGTCTCGCTCTCTTATCTGCCTCGCTCTCTCTCACATCTGGCTTGCTCGCTTGCTCTCATATCTGGCTCGCTCGCTTGCTCTCTTGTCTGGCTCGCTCGCATATCTGGCTCGCTCGCTCTCACATCTGGCTGGCTTGCTTGCTCTAAAATCTGGCTCGCTCGCTTGCTCTCATATCTGGCTCGCTCGCTCTCACATCTGGTTCGCTCTCTTATCTGTCTCGCTCGCATATCTGGCTCGCTCGCTCTCACATCTAGCTTGCTCGCTTGCTCTCATATCTGGCTCGCTGGCTTGCTCTCTTGTCTGGCTCGCTCTCTTATCTGGCTAGCTCTCATATCTGGCTGGCTCACTTGCTCTCATTTCTGGCTCGCTCGCTTGCTCTCATATCTGGCTCGCTCGCTTGCTCTCTAGTCTGGCTCGCTCGCATATCTGGCTCGCTCGCTTGCTCTCTTGTCTTGCTCGCTCTCTTATCTGGCTCGCTCGCTCTCATATCTGGCTGGCTCGCTTGCTCTCATATCTGGCTCGCTCGCTTGCTCGCTTGTCTGGCTCGCTCTCTTATCTGGCTTGCTCGCTAGAATATCTGGCTCGCACGCTTGCTCTCTTGTCTGGCTTGCTCTCTTATCTGGCTCGTTCGCTCTCATATCTGGCTCGCTCGCTTGCTATCATGTCTGGCTCGCTCGCTCTCATATCTGGCTTTCTCGCTTGCTCTCTTGTCTGTTTCGCTCTCTTATCTGGCTCGCTCTCATATCTGGCTTGCTCGCTTGCTCTCATATCTGGCTCGCTCGCTTGCTTTCTTGTCTGGCTCGCTCGCATATCTGGCTCGCTCGCTCTCACATCTGGCTGGCTCGCTTGCTCTCATATCTGGCTCGCTCGCTCTCATATCTGGCTTTCTCGCTTGCTCTCTTGTCTGTTTCGCTCTCTTATCTGGCTCGCTCTCATATCTGGCTTGCTCGCTTGCTCTCATATCTGGCTCGCTCGCTTGCTCTCATATCTGGCTCGCTCGCATATCTGGCTAGCTCGCTTGCTCTCTTGTCTTGCTCGCTCTCTTATCTGGCTTGCTCGCTCTCATATCTGGCTGGCTCGCTTGCTCTCATATCTCGCTCGCTCGCTTGCTCTCTTGTCTTGCTCGCTCTCTTATTTGGCTCTCATATCTGGCTGGCTCGCTTGCTCTCATATCTGGCTCGCTTACTTGCTCTCTTGTCTGGCTCGCTCTCATATCTGGCTAGCTCGCTTGCTCTCTTGTCTTGCTCGCTCTCTTATCTGGCTCGCTCGCTCTCATATCTGGCTGGCTCGCTTGCTCTCATATCTGGCTCGCTCGCTTGCTCTCTTGTCTTGCTCGCTCTCTTATCTGGCTCGCTCGCTCTCATATCTGGCTTGCTCGCTTGCTCTCATATCTGGCTCGCTCGCTTGCTCTCGCTTTCTTGCATGCTCTTTTGTCTGGTTCGCTCTCTTATCTGGCTCACTCTCATATCTGGCTTGCTCGCTTGCTCTCATATTTGGCTCGCTCGCTCTCATATCTGGCTCGCTCGCTTGCTCTCATGTCTGGCTCGCTCGCTCTCATATCTGGCTTGCTCGCTTGCTCTCATATCTGGCTCGCTCGCTTGCTCTCATATCTGGCTCGCTCGCTCTCATGTCTGGCTCGCTCTCATATCTGGATTGCTCGCTTGCTCTCATATCTGGCTCGCTCGCTTGCTTAATTGTCTGGCTCGCTCTCTTATCTGCCTCGCTCTCTCTCACATCTGGCTTGCTCGCTTGCTCTCATATCTGGCTCGTTTGCTTGCTCTCTTGTCTGGCTGGCTCTCTTATCTGGCTTGCTCGCTAGCATATCTGGCTCGCTCGCTTGCTCTCTTGTCTGGCTTGCTCTCTTATCTGTCTTGCTCTCACATCTGGCTCGCTTGCTTGCTCTGTATCTGGCTCGCTCGCTTGCTCTCCTGTCTGGCTCGCTCTCTTATCTGGCTTGCTCGCTAGCATTTCTGGCTCGCTCGCTTGCTCTCTTGTCTGGCTTGCTCTCTTATCTGGCTCGCTCGCTCTCATATCTGGCTCGCTCACTTGCTCTCATGTCTGTCTCGCTCGCTCTCATATCTGGCTTTCTTGCATGCTCTTTTGTCTGGTGCGCTCTCTTATCTGGCTCACTCTCATATCTGGCTTGCTCGCTTGCTCGCATATCTGAATCGCTCGCTCTCACATCTGGCTGGCTCGCTTGCTCTCATATCTGGCTCGCTCGCTCTCTTATCTGTCTCGCCTTCATATCTGGCTTGCTCGCTTGCTCCCATATCTGGCTTACTCGTTTGCTCTCAAATCTGGCTCGCTCGATTGCTCTCATATCTGGCTCGCTCGCTCTCATATCTGGCTTTCTCGCTTGCTCTCTTGTCTGTTTCGCTCTCTTATCTGGCTCGCTCTCATATCTGGCTTGCTCGCTTGCTCTCATATCTGGCTCGCTCGCTTGCTCTCATATCTGGCTCGCTCGCATATCTGGCTAGCTCGCTTGCTCTCTTGTCTTGCTCGCTCTCTTATCTGGCTTGCTCGCTCTCATATCTGGCTGGCTCGCTTGCTCTTATATCTCGCTCGCTCGCTTGCTCTCTTGTCTTGCTCGCTCTCTTATTTGGCTCGCTCGCTCTCATATCTGGCTGGCTCGCTTGCTCTCATATCTGGCTCGCTTACTTGCTCTCTTGTCTGGCTCGCTCTCATATCTGGCTAGCTCGCTTGCTCTCTTGTCTTGCTCGCTCTCTTATCTGGCTCGCTCGCTCTCATATCTGGCTGGCTCGCTTGCTCTCATATCTGGCTCGCTCGCTTGCTCTCTTGTCTTGCTCGCTCTCTTATCTGGCTCGCTCGCTCTCATATCTGGCTTGCTCGCTTGCTCTCATATCTGGCTCGCTCGCTTGCTCTCGCTTTCTTGCATGCTCTTTTGTCTGGTTCGCTCTCTTATCTGGCTCACTCTCATATCTGGCTTGCTCGCTTGCTCTCATATTTGGCTCGCTCGCTCTCATATCTGGCTCGCTCGCTTGCTCTCATGTCTGGCTCGCTCGCTCTCATATCTGGCTTGCTCGCTTGCTCTCATATCTGGCTCGCTCGCTTGCTCTCATATCTGGCTCGCTCGCTCTCATGTCTGGCTCGCTCTCATATCTGGATTGCTCGCTTGCTCTCATATCTGGCTCGCTCGCTTGCTTAATTGTCTGGCTCGCTCTCTTATCTGCCTCGCTCTCTCTCACATCTGGCTTGCTCGCTTGCTCTCATATCTGGCTCGTTTGCTTGCTCTCTTGTCTGGCTGGCTCTCTTATCTGGCTTGCTCGCTAGCATATCTGGCTCGCTCGCTTGCTCTCTTGTCTGGCTTGCTCTCTTATCTGTCTTGCTCTCACATCTGGCTCGCTTGCTTGCTCTGTATCTGGCTCGCTCGCTTGCTCTCCTGTCTGGCTCGCTCTCTTATCTGGCTTGCTCGCTAGCATTTCTGGCTCGCTCGCTTGCTCTCTTGTCTGGCTTGCTCTCTTATCTGGCTCGCTCGCTCTCATATCTGGCTCGCTCACTTGCTCTCATGTCTGTCTCGCTCGCTCTCATATCTGGCTTTCTTGCATGCTCTTTTGTCTGGTTCGCTCTCTTATCTGGCTCACTCTCATATCTGGCTTGCTCGCTTGCTCGCATATCTGAATCGCTCGCTCTCACATCTGGCTGGCTCGCTTGCTCTCATATCTGGCTCGCTCGCTCTCTTATCTGTCTCGCCTTCATATCTGGCTTGCTCGCTTGCTCCCATATCTGGCTTACTCGTTTGCTCTCAAATCTGGCTCGCTCGATTGCTCTCATATCTGGCTAGCTCGCTTGCTCTCTTGTCTTGCTCGCTCTCTTATCTGGCTTGCTCGCTCTCATATCTGGCTGGCTCGCTTGCTTTCATATCTGGCTCGCTCGCTTGCTCTCATATCTGGCTCGCTCGCTCTCATGTCTAGCTTGCTCTCATATCTGGATCGCTCGCTTGCTCTCATATCTGGCTCGCTCGCTTGCTTAGTTGTCTGTCTCGCTCTCTTATCTGCCTCACTTTCTCTCACATCTGGCTTGCTCGCTTGCTCTTATATCTGGCTTGCTCGCTGCTCTCTTGTCTGGCACGCTCTCTTATCTGGCTCGCTCGCATATCTTGCTTGCTCGCTGTCATATCTGGCTCGGTCGCTTGCTCTCATATCTGGCTCGCTCACTTGCTCTTTTGTCTGGCTCGCTCTCTTATCTGGCTTGCTCGCTAGCATATCTGGCTCGCTCGCTTGCTCTCTTGTCTGGCTTTCTCTCTTATCTGTCTCGCTCTCACATCTGGCTCGCTCGCTTGCTCTATATCTGGCTCGCTCGCTTGCTCTCTTGTCTGGCTTGCTCTCTTATCTGGCTTGCTCGCTAGCATATTTGGCTCGCTCGCTTGCTCTCTTGTCTGGCTTGCTCTCTTATCTGGCTCGCTCGCTCTCATATCTGGCTCGCTCACTTGCTCTCATGTCTGGCTCGCTCGCTCTCATTTCTGGCTTTCCCGCTTGCTCACTTGTCTGGTTCGCTTTCTTATCTGGCTCACTCTCATATCTGGCTTGCTCGCTTGCTCTCATATCTGGCTCGCTCGCTTGCTCTCTTGTCTGGCTCGCTCTCTTATCTGGCTCGCTCGCATATCTGGCTCGCTTGCTCTCATATCTGGCTCGCTCGATTGCTCTCATGTCTGACTCGCTCGATCTCATATCTGGCTTTCTCACTTGCTCTCTTGTCTGGTTTGCTCTCTTATCTGGCTCGCTCTCATATCTGGCTTGCTCACTTGCTCTCATATCTGGCTCGCTCGCTTGCTCTCTTGTCTGGCTAGCTCTTTTATCTGGCTCACTCGCATATCTGGCTCGCTCGCTCTCACATCTGGCTGGCTCACTTGCTCTCATATCTGGCTCGCTCGCTCTCATATCTGGCTCGCTCGCTCTCTTGTCTGGTTCGCTCTCTTATCTGTCTCGCTCTCATATCTGGCTTGCTCGCTTGCTCTCATATCTGGCTCGCTCGCTTGCTCTCAAATCTGGCTCGCTCGCTTGCTCTCATATCTGGCTAGCTTGCTTGCTCTCTTGTCTTGCTCGCTCTCTTATCTGGCTCTCTCGCTCTCATATCTGGCTGGCTTGCTTGCTCTCATATCTGGCTCGCTTGCTTGCTCTCATTTCTGGCTCGCTCGCTCTCATGTCTGGCTCGCTCGCTCTCATGTCTGGCTCGCTCTCATATGTGGATCGCTCGCTTGCTTAATTGTCTGTCTCGCTCTCTTATCTGCCTCGCTCTCTCTCACATCTGGTTTGCTCGCTTGCTCTCATATCTGGCTCGCTCGCTGCTCTCTTGTCTGGCTCGCTCTCTTATCTGGCTCGCTCGCATATCTTGCTCGCTCACTCTCACATCTGGTTCGCTCGCTTGCTCTTATATCTGGCTCGCTCGCTTGCTCTCTTGTCTGGCTCGCTCTCTTATCTGGCTTGCTCGCTAGCATATCTGGCTCGCTCGCTTGCTCTCTTGTCTGGCTTGCTCTCTTATCTGTCTCGCTCTCACATCTGGCTCGCTCGCTTGCTCTCATATCTGGCTCGCTCGCTTGCTCTCTTGTCTGGCTCGCTCTCTTATCTGGCTTGCTCGCTAGCATATCTGGCTCGCTCGCTTGCTCTCTTGTCTGGCTTGCTCTCTTATCTGGCTCGCTGGCTCTCTTATCTGGCTCGCTCGCTTGCTCTCATGTCTGGCTCGCTCACTCTCATATCTGGCTTTCTCGCTTGCTCTCTTGTCTGGTTCGCTCTCTTATCTGGCTCACTCTCATATCTGGCTTGCTCGCTTGCTCTCATATCTGGCTCGCTCGCTTGCTCTCTTGTCTGGCTCGCTCGCATATCTGGCTCGCTCGCTCTCACATCTGGCTGGCTTGCTTGCTCTCATATCTGGCTCGCCCGCTTGCTCTCATATCTGGCTCGCTCGCTCTCACATCTGGTTCGCTCTCTTATCTGGCTAGCTCGCTTGCTCTCTTGTCTTGCTCGCTCTCTTATCTGGCTCGATCGCTCTCATATCTGGCTGGCTCGCTTGCTCTCATATCTGGCTCGCTCGCTTGCTCTCTTGTCTGGCTCGCTCTCTTATCTGGCTTGCTCACTAGAATATCTGGCTCGCACGCTTGCTCTCTTGTCTGGCTTGCTCTCTTATCTGGCTTGCTCGCTCTCACATCTGGCTCGCTCGCTTGCTCTCAAATCTGGCTTGATCGCTTGCTCTCTCGTCTGGCTCGCTCTCTTATCTGGCTTGCTCGCTAGCATATCTGGCTCGCTCGCTTGCTCTCTTGTATGGCTTGCTCTCTTCTCTGGCTCGCTCGCTCTCATATCTGGCTCGCTCGCTTGCTCTCATGTCTGGCTCGCTCGCTCTCATATCTGGCTTTCTCGCTTGCTCTCTTGTCTGGTTCGCTCTCTTATCTGGCTCGCTCTCACATCTGGCTGGCTCGCTTGCTCTCATATCTGGCTCGCTCGCTTGCTCTCATATCTGGCTCGCTCGCTTGCTCTCTTGTCTGGCTCGCTCTCTTATCTGGCTCGCTCGCTCGCATATCTGGCTCGCTCTCATGTCTGGCTCGCTCGCTCTCATATCTGGCTTGCTCGCTTGCTCTCATATCTGTCTCGCTCGCTTGCTCTCATATCTGGCTTGCTCGCTTGCTTTCTTGTCTGGCTCGCTCTCTTATCTGGCTCGCTCGCTCTCATATCTGGCTCGCTCGCTTGCTCTCATGTCTGGCTCGCTCGCTCTCATATCTGGCTCGCTCGCTTGCTCTCATGTCAGGCTCGCTCGCTCTCATATCTGGCTTTCTCGCTTGCTCTCTTGTCTGGTTCGCTCTCTTATCTGGCTCGCTATCATATCTGGCTTGCTCGCTTGCTCTCATATCTGGCTCGCTCGCTTGCTCTCTTGTCTGGCTCGCTCTCTTGTCTGGCTCGCTCGCTCTCATATCTGGCTCGCTCGCTCGCTCCCATATCTGGCTTTCTCGCTTGCTCTCTTGTCTGGTTCGCTCTCTTATCTGTCTCGCTCTCATATTTGGATTGCTCGCTTGCTCTCATATCTGGCTCGCTCGCTTGCACTCATATCTGGCTCGCTTGCTCTCTTGTCTGGCTCACTCTCTTATCTGGCTCACTCGCATATCTGGCTCGCTCGCTCTTAAATCTGGCTCGCTCGCTTGCTCTCATATCTGGCTAGATCGCTTGCTCTCTTGTCTTGCTCGCTCTCATATCTGGCTAGCTCGCTTGCTCTCATGTCAGGCTCGCTCGCTCTCATATCTGGCTTTCTCACTTGCTCTCTTGTCTGGTTCGCTCTCTTATCTGGCTTGCTATCATATCTGGCTTGCTCGCTTGCTCTCATATCTGGCTCACTCGCTTGCTCTCTTGTCTGGCTCGCTCTCTTATCTGGCTCGCTCGCATATCTGGCTCGCTCGCTTGCTCTCATATCTGGCTAGCTCGCTTGCTCTCTTGTCTTGCTCGTTCTATTATCTGGCTCGCTCGCTCTCATATCTGGCTGGCTCGCTTGCTCTCATATCTGGCTCACTCGCTTGCTCTCATATCTGGCTCGCTCGCTCTCATGTCTGGCTCGCTCTCATATCTGGATCGCTCGCTTGCTCTCATATCTGGCTCGCTCGCTTGCTTAATTGTCTGGCTCGCTCTCTTATCTGCCTCGCTCTCTCTCACATCTGGCTTGCTCGCTTGCTCTCATATCTGGCTCGCTCGCTGCTCTCTTGTCTGGCTCGCTCTCTTATCTGGCTCGCTTGCATATCTTGTTCGCTCGCTCTCTCATCTGGCTCGCTTGCTCTCATATCTGGCTCGCTCGCTTGCTCTCTTGTCTTGCTTGCTCCCTTATCTGGCTTGCTCGCTATCATATCTGGCTCGCTCGCTTGCTCTCTTGTCTGACTTGCTCTCTTATCTGTCTCGCTCTCACATCTGGCTCGCTCGCTTGCTCTCATATCTGGCTCGCTCGCTTGCTCTCTTGTCTGGCTCGCTCTCTTATCTGGCTTGCTTGCTAGCATATCTGGCTCGCTCGCTTGTTCTCTTTTTTGTCTCGCTCTCACATCTGGCTCGCTCGCTCGCTCTCATATCTGGCTAGCTCGCTTGCTCTCTTGTCTTGCTCGCTCTCATATCTGGCTAGCTCGCTTGCTCTCATGTCAGGCTCGCTCGCTCTCATATCTGGCTTTCTCACTTGCTCTCTTGTCTGGTTCGCTCTCTTGTCTGGCTCGCTATCATATCTGGCTTGCTCGCTTGCTCTCATATCTGGCTCGCTCGCTTGCTCTCTTGTCTGGCTCGCTCTCTTATCTGGCTCGCTCGCTCTCATATCTGGCTCGCTCGCTCGCTCTCATATCTGGCTTTCTCGCTTGCTCTCTTGTCTGGTCCGCTCTCTTATCTGTCTCGCTCTCATATCTGGATTGCTCGCTTGCTCTCATATCTGGCTCGCTCGCTTGCACTCATATCTGGCTCGCTCGCTTGCTCTCTTGTCTGGCTCGCTCTCTTATCTGGCTCACTCGCATATCTGGCTCGCTTGCTCTTAAATCTGGCTCGCTCGCTTGCTCTCATATCTGGCTAGCTCGCTTGCTCTCTTGTCTTGCTCGCTCTCATATCTGGCTAGCTCGCTTGCTCTCTTGTCTTGCTCGCTCTCATATCTGGCTAGCTCGCTTGCTCTCTTGTCTTGCTCGTTCTCTTATCTGGCTCGCTCGCTCTCATATCTGGCTGGCTCGCTTGCTCTCATATCTGGCTCGCTCGCTCTCATGTCTGGCTCGCTCTCATATCTGGATCGCTCGCTTGCTCTCATATCTGGCTCGCTCGCTTGCTTAATTGTCTGGCTCGCTCTCTTATCTGCCTCGCTCTCTCTCACATCTGGCTTGCTCGCTTGCTCTCATATCTGGCTCGCTCGCTGCTCTCTTGTCTGGCTCGCTCTCTTATCTGGCTCGCTCGCATAACTGGCTCGCTCGCTCTCTCATCTGGCTCGCTTGCTCTCATATCTGGCTCGCTCGCTTACTCTCTTGTCTGGCCCGCTCCCTTATCTGGCTTGCTCGCTATCATATCTGGCTCGCTCGCTTGCTCTCTTGTCTGACTTGCTCTCTTATCTGTCTCGCTCTCACATCTGGCTCGCTCGCTTGCTCTCATATCTGGCTCACTCGCTTGCTCTCTTGTCTGGCTCGCTCTCTTATCTGGCTTGCTCGCTAGCATATCTGGCTCGCTCGCTTGTTCTCTTATCTGTCTCGCTCGCTCTCATATCTGGCTCGCTCGCTTGCTCTCATGTCTGGCTTGCTCTCATATCTGGCTCCCTCGCTTGCTATCATGTCTGGCTCGTTCGCTCTCATGTCTGGATTTCTCACTTGCTCTCTTGTCTGGTTCGCTCTCTTATCTGGCTCGCTCTCATATCTGGCTTGCTCGCTTGCTCTCATATCTGGCTCGCTCGCTTGCTCTCTTGTCTGGCTCGCTCTCTTATCTGGCTCGCTCACATATCTGGCTCGATCGCTCTCACATCTGGCTGGCTCGTTTGCTCTCATATCTGGCTCACTCGCTTGCTCTCATATCTGGCTCGCTCGCTCTTATATCTGGCTCGCTCGCTTGCTCTCTTGTCTGGCTCGCTCTCTTATCTGGCTCTCTCGCTCGCATATTTGGCTCGCTCGCTCTCATATCTTACTCGCTCGCTCTCATGTCTGGCTCGCTCGCTCACATATCTGGTTTGCTCGCTTGCTCTCATATCTGGCTAGCTCGCTTGCTCTCATATCTGGCTCGCTCGCTTGCTCTCTTGTCTGGCTCGCTCTTTTATCTGGCTCGCTCTCATATCTGGCTCGCTTGCTCTCATCTCTGGCTCGCTCGCTCTCATATTTGGCTCGCTCGCTTGCTCTCATGTCTGGCTCGCTCGCTCTCATATCTGGCTTTATCACTTGCTCTCTTGTCTGGTTCGCTCTCTTATCTGGCTCGCTCTCAAATCTGGCTTGCTCGCTTGCTCTCATATCTGGCTCGCTTGCTTGCTCTCTTGTCTGGCTCGCTCTCTTATTTGGCTCGCTCGCATATCTGGCTCGCTCGCTCTCATTTCTGACTTGCTCGCTTGATCTCATATCTGGCTCGCTCGCTTGTTCTCATAAATGGCTCACTCGCTTGCTCTCTTGTCTGGCTCGCTCTTTTATCTGGCTCGCTTGCATATCTGGCTCGCTCGCTCTCAAATCTGGCTGGCTCGCTTGCTCTCATATCTGGCTCGCTCGCTTGCTCTCATATCTGGCTCGCTCGCTCTCATGTCTGGCTTGCTCTCATATCTGGATTGCTCGCTTGCTCTCATATCTGTCTTGCTCGCTTTCTTAATTGTCTGGCTCGCTCTCTTATCTGCCTCGCTCTCTTTCACATCTGGCTTGCTCGCTTGCTCTCATATCTGGCTCGCTCGCTGCTCTCTTGTCTGGCTCGCTCTCTTATCTGGCTCGCTCGCATATCTTGCTCGCTTGCTCTCACATCTGGCTCGCTCGCTTGCTCTCATATCTGGTTCGCTCGCTTGCTCCCTTGTCTGGCTCGCTCTCTTATCTGGCTTGATCGCTAGCATATCTGGCTCGCTAGCTTGCTCTCTTGTCTGGCTTGCTCTCTTATCTGTCTCGCTCTCACATCTGGCTTGCTCGCTTGCTCTCATATCTGGCTCGCTCGCTTGCTCTCTTGTCTGGCTTGCTCTCTTATCTGTCTCGCTCTCACATCTGGCTCGCTCGCTTGCTCTGTATCTGGCTCGCTCGCTTGCTCTCCTGTCTGGCTCGCTCTCTTATCTGGCTTGCTCGCTAGCATTTCTGGCTCGCTCGCTTGCTCTCTTGTCTGGCTCGCTCTCTTATCTGGCGCGCTCGCATATCTGGCTCGCTCGCTCTCATATCTGGCTTGCTCGCTTGCTCTCATATCTGGATTGCTCGCTTGCTCTCAAATCTGGCTCGCTCGCTTGCTCTCATATCTGGCTAGCTCGCTTGCTCTCTTGTCTTGCTCGCTCTCTTATCTGGCTCGCTCGCTCTCATATCTGGCTGGCTTGCTTGCTCTCATATCTGGCTCGCTCACTTGCTCTCATATCTGGCTAGCTCGCTTGCTCTCTTGTCTTGCTCGCTCGCTCTCATATCTGGCTGGCTCGCTTGCTCTCATATCTGGCTTGCTCGCTTGCTCTCTTGTCTGGCTCGCTCTCTTATCTGTCTTGCTCGCTAGCATATCTGGCTCGCTCGCTTGCTCTCTTCTCTGGCTTGCTCTCCTATCTGGCTCGCTCGCACTCATATCTGGCTCGCTCGCTTGCTCTCATGTCTGGCTCGCTCGCTCTCATATCTGGCTTTCTCGCTTGCTCTCTTGTCTGTTTCGCTCTCTTATCTGGCTCGCTCTCATATCTGGCTTGCTCGCTTGCTCTCATATCTGGCTCGCTCGCTTGCTTTCTTGTCTGGCTCGCTTGCATATCTGGCTCGCTCGCTCTCACATCTGGCTGGCTCGCTTGCTCTCATATCTGGCTCGCTCGCTCTCATATCTGGCTCGCTCGCTTGCTCTCTTGTCTTGCTCGCTCTCTTATCTGGCTCGCTCGCTCTCATATCTGGCTGGCTCGCTTGCTCTCATATCTGGCTCGCTCGCTTGCTCTCTTGTCTGGCTCGCTCTCTTATCTGGCTAGCTCGCCAGAATATCTGGCCCGCACGCATGCTCTCTTGTCTGGCTTGCTCTCTTATCTGGCTCGCTCGCTCTCATATCTGGCTCGCTCGCTTGCTCTCATGTCTGGCTCGCTCTCATATCTGGCTTTCTCGCTTGCTCTCTTGTCTGGTACGCTCTCTTATCTGGCTCGCTCTCATATCTGGCTTGCTCGCTTGCTCTCATATCTGGCTCGCTCGCTGCTCTCTTGTCTGGCTCGCTCTCATATCTGGCTTGCTCGCTTGCTCTCATATCTGGCTCGCTCGCTTGCTCTCTTGTCTGGCTCGCTCTCTTATTTGGCTCGCTCGCATATCTGGCTCGCTCGCTCTCACATTTGGCTGGCTTGCTTGCTCTCATATCTGGCTCGCTCGCTTGCTCTCATATCTGGCTCGCTCGCTTGCTCTCTTGTCTGGCTCGCTCTCTTATCTGGCTCGCTCGCATATCTGGCTCGCTCGCTCTCACATCGAGCTGGCTCGCTTGCTCTCATATCTGGCTCGCTCGCTTGCTCTCATATCTGGCTCGCTCGCTTTCTCTCTTGTCTGTCTCGCTCTCTTTTATGGCTCGCTCACATATCTGGCTTGCTCGCTCTCAAATCTGGCTCGCTCGCTCTCAAATCTGGCTTGCTCGCTTGCTCTCATATCTGGCTTGCTCGCTTGCTCTCATATTCGGCTCGCTCGATTGCTCTCATATCTGGCTCGCTCGCTTGCTCTCTTGTCTGGCTCGCTCTCTTATCTGGCTCGCTTGCATCTCTTTCTCGCTCGCTCTCAAATCTGGCTCGCTCACTTGCTCTCATATCTGGCTAGTTCGCTTGCTCTCTTGTCTTGCTCGCTCTCTTATCTGGCTCGCTCGCTCTCATATCTGGCTGGCTCGCTTACTCTCATATCTGGCTCGCTCGCTTGCTTTCTTGTCTGGCTCGCTCTCTTATCTGGGTTGCTCGCTAGCATATCTGGCTCGCACGCTTGCTCTCTTGTCTGGCTTGCTCTCTTATCTGGCTCGCTCGGTCTCATAACTGGCTCGCTCGCTTGCTCTCATGTCTGGCTCGCTTGCTCTCTTATCTGGCTTTCTCGCTTGCTCTCTTGTCTGGCTCGCTCTCTTATCTGGCTCGCTCGCATATCTGGATCTCTCGCTCTCACATCTGGCTGGCTCACTTGCTCTCATTTCTGGCTGGCTCGCTTGCTCTCATTTCTGGTTCGCTCGCTTGCTCTCATATCTGGCTCGCTCGCTTGTTCTCATATCTGGCTCGCTCGCTTGCTCTCATATCTGGCTCGCTCGCTCTCATGTCTGGCTCGCTCTCATATCTGGATCGCTCGCTTGCTCTCATATCTGGCTCGCTCGCTTGCTTAATTGTCTGGCTCGCTCTCTTATCTGCCTCGCTCTCTCTCACATCTGGCTTGCTCGCTAGCTCTCATATCTGGCTCGCTCGCTGCTCTCTTGTCTGGCTCGCTCTCATATCTGGCTTGCTCGCTTGCTCTCATATCTGGCTCGCTCGCTTGCTCTCTTGTCTGGCTCGCTCTCTTATCTGGCGCGCTCGCATATCTGGCTCGCTCGCTCTCACATCTGGCTGGCTTGCTTGCTCTCATATCTGGCTCGCTCGCTTGCTCTCATATCTGGCTCGCTCGCTTGCTCTCTTGTCTGGCTCGCTCTCTTATGTGGCTCGCTCGCATATCTGGCTCGCTCGCTCTCACATCGAGCTGGCTCGCTTGCTCTCATATCTGGCTGGCTCGCTTGCTCTCATATCTGGCTAGCTCGCTTGCTCTCTTGTCTTGCTCGCTCTCTTATCTGGCTCGCTCGCTCTCATATCTGGCTGGCTCGCTTGCTCTCATATCTGGCTTGCTCGCTTGCTCTCTTGTCTGGCTCGCTCTCTTATCTGGCTTGCTCGCTAGCATATCTGGCTCGCTGGCTTGCTCTCTTGTCTGGCTTGCTCTCTTATCTGGCTCGCTCGCTCTCATATCTGGCTCGCTCGCTTGCTCTCATATCTGGCTAGTTCGCTTGCTCTCTTGTCTTGCTCGCTCTCTTATCTGGCTCGCTCGCTCTCATATCTGGCTGGCTCGCTTGCTCTCATATCTGGCTTGCTCGCTTACTCTCTTGTCTGGCTCGCTCTCTTATCTGGCTTGCTCGCTAGCATATCTGGCTCGCTCGCTTGCTCTCTTGTCTGACTTGCTCTCTTATCTGTCTCGCTCTCACATCTGGCTTGCTCGCTTGCTCTCATATCTGGCTCGCTCGCTTGCTCTCTTGTCTGGCTCGCTCTCTTATCTGGCTTGCTCGCTAGCATATCTGGCTCGCTCGCTTGCTCTCTTCTGGCTTGCTCTCTTATCTGGCACGCTTGCTCTCATATCTGGCTCGCTCGCTTGATCTCACGTCTTGCTCGCTCGCTCTCATATCTGGCTCGCTCGATTGCTCTCATATCTGGCTCGCTCGCTCTCATATCTGGCTTTCTCGCTTGCTCTCTTGTCTGGTTTGCTCTCTTATCTGGCTCGCTCTCATATCTGGCTCGCTCACTTGCTCTCTTGTCTGGCTCGCTCTCTTATCTGGCTCACTCGCATATCTGGCTCGCTCGCTCTCATATCTGGCTTGCTCGCTTGCTCTCATATCTGGCTCGCTTGCTTGCTCTCAAATCTGGCTCGCTCGCTTGCTCTCATATCTGGCTAGCTCGCTTGCTCTCTTGTCTTGCTCGCTCTCTTATCTGGCTCACTCGCTCTCATATCTGGCTGGCTTGCTTGCTCTCATATCTGGCTCGCTCGCTTGCTCTCATATCTGGCTAGTTTGCTTGCTCTCTTGTCTTGCTTGCTCTCTTATCTGGCTCGCTCGCTCTCATATCTGGCTGGCTCGCTTGTTCTCATATCTGGCTTGCTCGCTTGCTCTCTTGTCTGGCTCGCTCTATTATCTGGCTTGCTCGCTAGCATATCTGGCTCGCTCGCTTGCTCTCTTGTCTGGCTTGCTCTCTTATCTGGCTCGCTCGCTCTCATATCTGGCTCGCTCACTTGCTCTCTTGTCTGGCTCGCTCTCTTATCTGGCTCACTCGCATATCTGGCTCGCTCGCTCTCATATCTGGCTTGCTCCCTTGCTCTCATATCTGGCTCGCTCGCTTGCTCTCAAATCTGGCTCGCTCGCTTGCTCTCATATCTGGCTAGCTCGCTTGCTCTCTTGTCTTGCTCGCTCTCTTATCTGGCTCGCTCGCTCTCATATCTGGCTGGCTTGCTTGCTCTCATATCTGGCTCGCTCGCTTGCTCTCATATCTGGCTAGTTTGCTTGCTCTCTTGTCTTGCTTGCTCTCTTATCTGGCTCGCTCGCTCTCATATCTGGCTGGCTCGCTTGTTCTCATATCTGGCTTGCTCGCTTGCTCTCTTGTCTGGCTCGCTCTCTTATCTGGCTTGCTCGCTAGCATATCTGGCTCGCTCGCTTGCTCTCTTGTCTGGCTTGCTCTCTTATCTGGCTCGCTCGCTCTCATATCTGGCTCGCTCACTTGCTCTCTTGTCTGGCTCGCTCTCTTATCTGGCTCACTCGCATATCTGGCTCGCTCGCTCTCATATCTGGCTTGCTCGCTTGCTCTCATATCTGGATTGCTCGCTTGCTCTCAAATCTGGCTCGCTCGCTTGCTCTCATATCTGGCTAGCTCGCTTGCTCTCTTGTCTTGCTCGCTCTCTTATCTGGCTCGCTCGCTCTCATATCTGGCTGGCTTGCTTGCTCTCATATCTGGCTCGCTCGCTTGCTCTCATATCTGGCTAGTTCGCTTGCTCTCTTGTCTTGCTCGCTCGCTCTCATATCTGGCTGGCTCGCTTGCTCTCATATCTGGCTTGCTCGCTTGCTCTCTTGTCTGGCTCGCTCTCTTATCTGTCTTGCTCGCTAGCATATCTGGCTCGCTCGCTTGCTTTCATGTCTGGCTCGCTCGCTCTCATATCTGGCTTTCTCGCTTGCTCTCTTGTCTGTTTCGCTCTCTTATCTGGCTCGCTCTCATATCTGGCTTGCTCGCTTGCTCTCATATCTGGCTCGCTCGCTTGCTTTCTTGTCTGGCTCGCTTGCATATCTGGCTCGCTCGCTCTCACATCTGGCTGGCTCGCTTGCTCTCATATCTGGCTCGCTCGCTCTCATATCTGGCTCGCTCGCTTGCTCTCTTGTCTTGCTCGCTCTCTTATCTGGCTCGCTTGCTCTCATATCTGGCTGGCTCGCTTGCTCTCATATCTGGCTCGCTCGCTTGCTCTCTTGTCTGGCTTGCTCTCTTATCTGGCTCGCTCGCTCTCATATCTGGCTCGCTCGCTTGCTCTCATGTCTGGCTCGCTCTCATATCTGGCTTTCTCGCTTGCTCTCTTGTCTGGTACGCTCTCTTATCTGGCTCGCTCTCATATCTGGCTTGCTCGCTTGCTCTCATATCTGGCTCGCTCGCTGCTCTCTTGTCTGGCTCGCTCTCTTATCTGGTTCACTCACATATCTGGCTCGCTCGCTCTCACATTTGGCTGGCTTGCTTGCTCTCATATCTGGCTCGCTCGCTTGCTCTCATATCTGGCTCGCTCGCTTGCTCTCTTGTCTGGCTCGCTCTCTTATCTGGCTCGCTCGCATATCTGGCTCGCTCGCTCTCACATCGAGCTGGCTCGCTTGCTCTCATATCTGGCTCGCTCGCTTGCTCTCATATCTGGCTCGCTCGCTTTCTCTCTTGTCTGTCTCGCTCTCTTTTATGGCTCGCTCACATATCTGGCTTGCTCGCTCTCAAATCTGGCTCGCTCGCTCTCAAATCTGGCTTGCTCGCTTGCTCTCATATCTGGCTTGCTCGCTTGCTCTCATATTCGGCTCGCTCGATTGCTCTCATATCTGGCTCGCTCGCTTGCTCTCTTGTCTGGCTCGCTCTCTTATCTGGCTCGCTTGCATCTCTTTCTCGCTCGCTCTCAAATCTGGCTCGCTCGCTTGCTCTCATATCTGGCTAGTTCGCTTGCTCTCTTGTCTTGCTCGCTCTCTTATCTGGCTCGCTCGCTCTCATATCTGGCTGGCTCGCTTACTCTCATATCTGGCTCGCTCGCTTGCTCTCTTGTCTGGCTCGCTCTCTTATCTGGGTTGCTCGCTAGCATATCTGGCTCGCACGCTTGCTCTCTTGTCTGGCTTGCTCTCTTATCTGGCTCGCTCGGTCTCATATCTGGCTCGCTCGCTTGCTCTCATGTCTGGCTCGCTTGCTCTCATATCTGGCTTTCTCGCTTGCTCTCTTGTCTGGCTCGCTCTCTTATCTGGCTCGCTCGCATATCTGGATCTCTCGCTCTCACATCTGGCTGGCTCACTTGCTCTCATTTCTGGCTGGCTCGCTTGCTCTCATTTCTGGTTCGCTCGCTTGCTCTCATATCTGGCTCGCTCGCTTGCTCTCATATCTGGCTCGCTCGCTTGCTCTCATATCTGGCTCGCTCGCTCTCATGTCTGGCTCGCTCTCATATCTGGATCGTTCGCTTGCTCTCATATCTGGCTCGCTCGCTTGCTTAATTGTCTGGCTCGCTCTCTTATCTGCCTCGCTCTCTCTCACATCTGGCTTGCTCACTTGCTCTCATATCTGGCTCGCTCGCTGCTCTCTTGTCTGGCTCGCTCTCATATCTGGCTTGCTCGCTTGCTCTCATATCTGGCTCGCTCGCTTGCTCTCTTGTCTGGCTCGCTCTCTTATCTGGCGCGCTCGCATATCTGGCTCGCTCGCTCTCACATCTGGCTTGCTTGCTCTCATATCTGGCTCGCTCGCTTGCTCTCATATCTGGCTCGCTCGCTTGCTCTCTTGTCTGGCTCGCTCTCTATTGTGGCTCGCTCGCATATCTGGCTCGCTCTCACATCGAGCTGGCTCGCTTGCTCTCATATCTGGCTCGCTCGCTTGCTCTCATATCTGGCTTGCTCGCTTTCTCTCTTGTCTGTCTCGCTCTCTTTTATGGCTCGCTCACATATCTGGCTTGCTCGCTCTCAAATCTGGCTCGCTCGCTCTCAAATCTGGCTCGCTCGCTTGCTCTCATATCTGGCTTGCTCGCTTGCTCTCATATCCGGCTCGCTCGCTTGCTCTCATATCTGGCTTGCTCGCTTTCTCTCTTGTCTGGCTCGCTCTCTTATCTGGCTCGCTCGCATATCTTTCTCGCTCGCTCTCAAATCTGGCTTGCTCGCTTGCTCTCATATCTGGCTAGTTCGCTTGCTCTCTTGTCTTGCTTGCTCTCTTATCTGGCTCGCTCGCTCTCATATCTGGCTCGCTCGCTTGTTCTCATATCTGGCTGGCTCGCTTGCTCTCTTGTCTGGCTCGCTCTCTTATTTGGCTCTCTCGCATATCTGGCTCGCTCGCTCTCACATCTGGCTGGCTTGCTTGCTCTCATATCTGGCTCGCTCGCTTGCTCTCATATCTGGCTCGCTCGCTTGCTCTCTTGTCTGGCTCGCTCTCATATCTGGATCGTTCGCTTGCTCTCATATCTTGCTCGCTCGCTTGCTTAATTGTCTGGCTCGCTCTCTTATCTGCCTCGCTCTCTCTCACATCTGGCTTGCTCGCTTGCTCTCATATCTGGCTCGCTCGCTGCTCTCTTGTCTGGCTCGCTCTCATATCTGGCTTGCTCGCTTGCTCTCATATCTGGCTCGCTCGCTTGCTCTCTTGTCTGGCTCGCTCTCTTATCTGGCGCGCTCGCATATCTGGCTCGCTCGCTCTCACATCTGACTGGCTTGCTTGCTCTCATATCTGGCTCGCTCGCTTGCTCTCATATCTGGCTCGCTCGCTTGCTCTCTTGTCTGGCTCGCTCTCTTATGTGGCTCGCTCGCATATCTGGCTCGCTCGCTCTCACATCGAGCTGGCTCGCTTGCTCTCATATCTGGCTCGCTCGTTTGCTCTCATATCTGGCTTGCTCGCTTTCTCTCTTGTCTGTCTCGCTCTCTTTTATGGCTCGCTCACATATCTGGCTTGCTCGCTCTCAAATCTGGCTCGCTCACTCTCAAATCTGGCTCGCTCGCTTGCTCTCATATCTGGCTTGCTCGCTTGCTCTCATATCCGGCTCGCTCGCTTGCTCTCATATCTGGCTCGCTCGCTTGCTTAATTCTCTTGCTCGCTCTCTTATCTGCCTCCCTCTCTCTCACATCTGGCTTGCTCACTTGCTCTAATATCTGGCTCGCTCGCTTGCTCTCTTGTCTGGCTCGCTCTCTTATCTGGCTTGCTCGCATATCTGGCTCGCTCGCTCTCACATCTGGCTGGCTTGCTTGCTCTCATATCTGGCTCGCTCGCTTGCTCTCATATCTGGCTCGCTCGCTCTCATGTCTGGCTCGCTCTCATATCTGGATCGCTCGCTTGCTCTCATATCTGGCTCGCTCGCTTGCTTAATTGTCTGGCTCGCTCTCTTATCTGCCTCGCTCTCTCTCACATCTGGCTTGCTCGCTTGCTCTCATATCTGGCTCGCTCGCTTGCTCTCTTGTCTGGGTCGCTCTCTTATCTGGCTCACTCTCATATCTGGCTTGCTAGCTTGCTCTAATATCTGACTCGCTCGCTTGCTCTCTTGTCTGTCTCGCTCTTTTTTATGGCTCGCTCACATATCTGGCTCGCTCGCTCTCAAATCTGACTCGCTCGCTCTCAAATCTGGCTCGCTCGCTTGCTCTCATATCTGGCTTGCTCGCTTGCTCTCATATCCGGCTCGCTCTCTTGCTCTCATATCTGGCTCGCTCGCTTGCTCTCTGGCTCGCTCGCTCTCATATCTGGCTGGCTCGCTTGCTCTCATATCTGGCTCGCTCGCTTGCTCTCTTGTCTTGCTCGCTCTCTTATCTGGCTTGCTCGCTAGCATATCTGGCTCGCTCGCTTGCTCTCTTGTCTGGCTTGCTCTCTTATCTGGCTCGCTCGCTCTCATATCTGGCTCGCTAGCTTGCTCTCATGTCTGGCTCGCTCGCTCTCATATCTGGCTCGCTCGCTTGCTCTCATGTCTGGCTCGCTCGCTCTCATATCTGGCTTTCTCTCTTGCTCTCTTGTCTGGTTCGCTCTCTTATCTGGCTCGCTCTCATATCTTACTTGCTCGCTTGCTCTCATATCTGGCTCGCTCGCTTGCTTTCTTGTCTGGCTCGCTCGCATATCTGGCTCGCACGCTCTCATATCTGGCTGGCTCGCTTGCTCTCATATCTGGCTCGCTCGCTCTCATATCTGGCTCGCTCGCTTGCTCTCTTGTCTTGCTTGCTCTCTTATCTGGCTCGCTCTCATATCTGGCTGGCTCGCTCGCTCTCACATCTGGCTCGCTCGCTTGCTCTCTTGTCTTGCTCGCTCTCTTATCTGGCTCGCTCGCTCTCATATCTGGCTGGCTCGCTTGCTCTCATATCTGGCTCGATCGCTTGCTCTCTTGTCTGGCTCGCTCTCTTATCTGGCTCGCTCGCTCTCATATCAGGCTCGCTCGCTTGCTCTCATGTCTGGCTCGCTCGCTCTCATATCTGGCTTTCTCGCTTGCTCTCTTGTCTGACTCGCTCTCTTATCTGGCTCGCTCACATATCTGGCTCGCTCACATATCTGGCTAGCTCGCTCTCACATCTGGCTGGCTCGCTTGCTCTCATTTCTGGCTGGCTCGCTTGCTCTCATTTCTGGCTCGCTCGCTTGCTCTCATATCTGGCTCGCTTGCTTGCTCTCATATCTGGCACACTCGCTTGCTCTCTTGTCTGGCTCGCTCTCATATCTGACTAGTTCGCTTGCTCTCTTGTCTTGCTCGCTCTCTTATCTGGCTCGCTGGCTCTCATATCTGGCTGGCTCGCTTGCTCTCATATCTGGCTCGCTCGCTTGCTCTCTTGTCTGGCTCGCTCTCTTATCTGGCTTGCTCGCTAGCATATCTGGCTCGCTCGCTTGCTCTCTTGTCTGACTTGCTCTCTTATCTGGCTCGCTCGCTCTCATATCTGGCTCGCTCGCTTGCTCTCATGTCTGGCTCGCTCGCTCTCATATCTGGCTCGCTCGCTTGCTCTCATGTCTGGCTCGCTCGCTCTCATATCTGGCTTTCTCTCTTGCTCTCTTGTCTGGTTCGCTCTCTTATCTGGCTCGCTCTCATATCTGGCTTGCTCGCTTGCTCTCATATCTGGCTCGCTCG